>NC_091931.1:11745860-12050860 GCF_041260155.1 Ptychodera flava | reverse complement strand
TGGAAATGTAATTCCTCAGTTTAAGGGACAGGAGACGTTAATTTGTTTTAATAAGGACTCTGCTAAAACAACAATGAGAGAGAGAAAAAAAAACGTTAAACCATGCAAAATACAATATTGTAAATGAAGCACAATATTTCGCTACAAGTTGTTATTACAAGTACTTGGAATGGAGAATGTCAATTTCCCTGTCGTCAACACACGTGCGTTGTGCGATAAAAAAACTGACTACTTTCAGAACATTATACAGTGCGCTTTGAGAAACGGTTGTTAAATAATCATTTAATGTTTCATTTTTTGCTTTGTCACTCTATGGACACTATGTATGAAAACTGTTTATATGTATCTAAATTGTATTATGTTTTATTACAGGCCTCGATGTGAGTGAAAATCAGTGCATTGATTTGAATAGGAAACATCCGGGGAGTTAGCGGGCCGGTGAACGATGTACTGACCGGCTTCCATAGTTACCTGTGAAGCCCTTCCACGTTTTCGACGTCAAAGTTGACGCTGAATGCAGAATGTAAAATATCCATGCGCGCACTTCTCTTTCGATTTTCGTTAAAATCTGTTTGATGCTGGTCTATAATGGTAAAACTGTTTGCAAATACTCCGCATGTAACTAAATGCAATATAGCATGAACTTTGAAGAGGCATGTAATAAAAATATTATTGCCTGAATACATGGGTTTATGTGCCCTCGCAGTAGGAGAAAATTTTCCCGCCGGGCGAATTGTCACCTGCTCTCGGGCACATGAACCCATGTATTCAGGCAATAATATACACTGTATTTTAATGTGCTTTCATATTTTGCACCTCAGCAATCATAAGTTTACTTGGCGATATTTCCACAGGGGTTCAAGTTACAGAAGTACATAGTACCAATTCAACATCCTTGGTTGCGCTTGAATCTTTTTCGTCTATAAGCTGTTCAAGTGCCTACACTGCTGGAATGGAAAATCTATCTGTTTTAGAGAGAGGCTCGTCGCTCATCTCGGGCGCACATCACGTTCTACTCACGCGCCATTGTTTGAAAGCTGCAGACAACACTACTGTCACGTGACCGGGAACTTTTCCAAATTTGGTCACAACTATTTCCCTAGGGAAATATCTTTCCAAAAATATCCTCTGACATCACTTTTGGGGACTAGCTGTACCTATTTTCTCGTCACATGACGTATTCTGGCGAATCGCGACACAGAATGAGCATGTGGCGTGTTATTATAGTTTTTACTGATTCATGTTCAACATTACATGTAATTATCTTTTACAATAAACACTACGTTCTTTATACGCATGTTGCGACTGCTTAGACATGCATCTTTCGGGAATAACTTACGAAAACTTTTCGGCATGCTCAACGGTACATTTCAATGTTGCAGCAGGCCAGGCGAAATATGACTCTACAGATCCAGCGGACATAAATACGCAGTGTTCACTAGGAAAACAGCCAAACTAACCTTTGACAATGCGTTAATGATTTCGGCAACGCTGTAAACCTTGTTCAGAACAACAACGATGTCGGTAGTATTGACATCAAGTGACTCTACTTCAATTTCTATATTGCAAATGACTTCTTTCACTTCAACTGCACTCAACGATGTCAAATTATATACCTGAGTGACAAAACAAATGGAAAAGCTTTACAACTAGTGTTTTCAAAAATAGTTATTGATATCAAATCATGTTAACTTCATGAAGATATCAACTTCTTGTGGAATACATAATTTACAGGTAAACAATTGTAAAAGTGAAAGAAGTGGATTCATGACTGCGTCATTTAGAAATACTTGAAATGTTTAAAAAGCAAACACACAAAACAAACAAACAAAAATATTACTTGGTAGAAAATATTGCCTATTTATCGATGGTGTCTCTCCATGACAGCGGGTTCTATGAAGCAAAGTTATATCTTACCTGCACAGATACAGTGTACTCTGCGTGTTCACCATACATGTCAATAACCTTAAAATGCAATTCGAAAGTAAAATTACTTTCCCGTTTTCCACTCGATAGTCTCAACATCGGGAAAGATGAATTCGAGATGTTGTAGACAAGCTGTCCGATGTTGTGTGAAAACCTATCACGGATCCTAAGTTCATAGGTCAGTCCGAATGTATTGTTGTTCGTGTCCTGTCTCGTTTCTGGACACGTTTCTAAACTGCCTTCATCTCGCCAATCAAAGCATGCAACGTAAATCTCTCGCGGGTGAATTGAACCTGTCAAGAGATGAACATAGGTTGATATCACCATTCGCTAAATACAGAAGAAAAATTAGTTTTCATATGTGTTTTCAACCTCTGCTCCGACTCGACCTCAATGGGATGAAATTTCAATAATGAAACGTGAGCGCTGACCAGATTGAGAAGCAGTAATACTATAACCCATTCATGGGATGCCACGTGATATCATGCCAATTTAGTTTTCTTAACATTATCAACACCTGGTTGATTATGATTAAATATAATTTGCAAAATAAAAAAAGATGAGAGAAAGGAAACATTTTTCATCCATTTACCTCCGAGGCAATTTCTGTACCTGTCAATAATGTGATGTTAATTTGTGTTACCTACAGCATGGACCTGTCAGTTTCAACCGCCGGTATCTCTCGTACTTGCAAGTACCAGGGGATGATGCTATATTTATTTCTTTTTGAGTGTGATAGGATGTGAATATTATTAGGTTCCGAGACATGTTCCAGGAGTTCTGAGATCATCCTCTTTCGGAGTTTTAGAGCTCGAGACTTTACATAAAACAAATGCAAGGTTCTTTTTAGATTGCCCCTTCGTCTACGTACCTTCTTTGTGACGGTTCACTTGGCAGTAGCCACCATACGGAGGTTTATTCTTCCAATCTAAACAAAAAAAATTATTAACGAGATGCTGTGAAAACGATTGTTGTGTTGCATAAATAATTTCCCTTTTATATGTTGCAATTTATTGCCTTTCATTTAATGCGAGACCGAAAATTGTAATATGCACATAGAGTGTTGACACAAATTTAAATGGATTTATAGAGTACACATAAAACAAAAGTATGTATCTTCTAGATTTATTCCTCTTCCCTGATCACTTACAAACAAATTCTCTGTCGTGTTCGTTTTATTCTACTGACCTTGACGTGTCGGGAAATGAACTACTTTGATTCTCTTGAGCATAGTGCTTTAATATGTAAACACGTTCCTTACACATTCTCAAAACCAAGTAGAAAATGCCATAAATGATATTTACTGCCAGAGTACGACAGTACTCAATATATTCCACTCCAAAGAATTGATTGTTGATCACTCGCCATTCGCTGAACACCCAACCACTCTTTTACCAAAATACATTTAATGTGAAAAAAATGGTATACTCAGCTTCTTAGATACCTTGAGTTTTTTATTCATAGAATTTTTTTTCGTAAGAAAGTTCAAAATTATCATCTTTTGTGAGACAGCTGTACTTTTGAAGTACACTGATGAGGTTCTCCAAACTTATTTGGGCGATTCGAATTTATTGTGGCCAAATACGTTTTGTCACCCATTTGACGTTTGACAGCATACCAACATGTAACTTTTGACCACCGACGGTAGAAGCTTCTTGCTTCTACATTCTGACATCATATCTTATTCACTTCTGTATCACCTACGATGTTGACAATTTGTACCAATAACAGGTATTGAATTCTATCAAACCGCGCTTAACGCTAGACATCTGCACCAATTACTTTTCGTGGTCCAGGTTGGTTCAGTATTAGTTCTTCGTAATATTATTAAACACGTTACTAACCCGCTAATTCCTGATCCAAAAATGATTGAAGTCATCCAAATTTATGTATTTAGTTTCTCCATCAAAAGGTATATCTTTCAACATATAAATTTAACTGCAGTCTGGAATTTTGGCTCTTGTTAGTTGTGCGAACAAGTATTTTTTATCAGTATGTAAATATATGACTTTGACTGATTATTGTTCACCGGAGCCGTACACTGGTTTCTTAATGCTCAAAAGTTATTTGCGAATAAGAATAAAAAGTGCAACATGGCGTTTTGCAGAAAGAAGCATAATACAAACTCCCTGGGAACACCCACCACACCCTTAGCAATTAATAAAGCGATAGCGAGTGTGTTTGTAGAAGCGGGTTCTTCACGACTCTACGGCGTCAGGAGGGATCGATTTCAGAATTGAAATAAGTATAGCTCGGTTATTGAACAAACTCGTTTTAAGGATTGGAATTTAGCCAAGTGGTTTTGACTGTGATGTCGGTGCAGTGTGTTGTGAGTTCGAATCCCATCGATAATTGATTAATTTAATTACGATCATCGGCATTATTCTGAATGTCTTCCTTTATTTTTTTCAGCTGCCGAAAAGAAATGAAAACTATTAGAACCGCATGTCTCGACTGATGTGCAGACGGCTATGTCGGTCATGTGAGATTAGCATTTTTTAATTATGTAATTTAAGAAATCTTTATTTAAGGAGGTTATTCTTTTGCTAATTGACTAATTGGAATCAATTCAATAATAATGGTAACAATGACGATATTATTCAGCCAAATAATTAGCCGATACGATCAATACAGACAACCACTGCTCCAGTTACATGTATTGTCAGACTCAAATACCTCCAAGTAGTTGACTTTGTTCTGGGTGATGCACTGTCACCGTTAATGTGAAATGTTGATTCATTTAAGTACGAAGGATACCGCAAAATAATTACATCAAAACAGCCGGCAATACGTCTGTCACAAAGTCTTATCGAACACACAGGCTGCTATGACTAGATTTCTGTGACATCATTAAATAATAAAAACGAAGGATTTCACAGAAAACATTGTACATAAAAATGAGATGTTACTTAGCGGTTAAGATAGTCGAAGTTTGGTCAGTTTTTAAGGGAAATAGTCGGGCTGTATCAAGTCCACGACAGAAAATACAATCCTTCTAAAAATGTGAACGTATGTCGGGCAGGTACGTGTTGAAATAGCGAGCAAGCACATTGATAATCAATATTCATGAACAAAGTAAAACCTCATTAGAATATTTTCAGGACATATTCAAGTTAAGCTGCGTTCAAATCATCGACTGCTTGTATTCAAATTTCACCTTGTAATAATTGCCATGGCACCCATTTGAATCCCAAATGACAAATAATCTACGTCCCTTGAACAGTTGATCGGGTAATTTAGAATGAAGCAACATTGAACGATTAGGGATAGTGCCACAGAGACCTTTACACTGTAAGTAAAACCCGTACACCTGTCTCAAAGATGTACCCCACTTTTTCGTGACCGCAAAATTCTGCCTTTCAAATTATCCAACCTGTATTCACGCTGAATCATGACTACATCGACTTAGATTTTCCTTTTTCATTTCCTTCTCACTGTGAGATTTCTGAAATAAGGATCGCTGGGCAAAATGCTTGATATACAACAAAATATACACATATACAGATTCTGTACATGTGTCAAATACGTTAGGTATACACGTATGTCTACTAATAAAATGCAAAACTACAGTCTACAGTTGGTGTGAAAAGATCTGCATTTTGAATACTCTTGATCTACATAGAAATACGCTGCGCATATCAACATGCGCATTAGAATATTCCATATACAAAGACATACGTATTGTGTTCCATATACGTCAATATACTAAATATGCTAAGCGCATATCAAGCATTTTGTCCAGTGGATGTACATGGTCGTATCAAGTCTCTTAACAATTCCTTACACTATGCATGCCGTGCTTTAGATTCTCCGAATGACATTTAACACCACAATTTCGTCAAAGAAGCCCAAGATCATGCCAGTGCTATGTAAAATACAAACCAAAACCCCTGTTAAACTTGAAGAAAAACTCAAAAATGCAGGTTAATGTGAAACCCCCATAGAAAAGAACACAACATAATCGAAGAAAGATAGGATACAAGTATTATTTGATTCATAAAGCCTATACTCTCTATTGCTTTGATTGGTGACACCGGACAAAATTCAATTATTTCCTTACAAAAATAATAATCAAATAAAAAAATAATAAACTCAGTCTTATTTTTTCTGACGGAAGAAACAACACATTTGCTACAGTAACTAGCGGCCTATTTGATTGAGAATGAAACAAACATTTAATATTCTTAAAGTGTTTATCATTTACAGAAAATGTCAGTAATATTAGCCCACCTTATTGTTGTTTAAACAAATCACAGACTTTGTATGTTCGAATTCTTTAAAGGAGCATAAACAGGTTTTCACGAATATATATTGAGAAATAGCAGTAGTCAGCCACTCAATCTAAAAATGAAATGTTACAACCAGAGAGGTTTCTTCATTACAGAAAATTAATTCCATAATGTTAGGATTCACTTACATGATATATTGTCTTTGTCTGTCTCCTCAATATTAACCAATTCAAAAGCCGAACATTTCCAAGATACAATAGCATCTTTGTATCCTTTTGCAGATGCACCTTCCATCAGCATTCTTATCTCTTGCTCAATGATGAAACGATTCCAGACATTCAATTCTGTTAAACTTCCCTGAAAGGATTGGGCATGGTTAAAACCCCTACCAAGTCCGTCTTGGTCCTGCCCAAATATCAATACACCGTCTCCTTTGATCGAAAGAGATCTACTTTCACTGCGTTCATCCTCGTAGTCAGGCATATTTTTATCTGCATTGAGATACAGCAGATAGCGTTCTATATTCAAGCTTCCAGTGAAACACCAGAACGTCCACGTATGAAAACCAGGCTCTTCAGTGAACCAAAATATTCTCCCGCTCATCATAGCACGCATTCTGTACGTATGTGAACCACCATATCTGTAAATGTTCTGAAACCGCATCTCGTCATCATCGCCAGTTGTTGCGTATGATACAAATGTGTAGTCATGCCATGCGATTGGATTTGGTATCCTGACCCAAAGACAAACGGTGAATTCGGTCATATCGGGAACTATACCACAGTATTTCACATGGGATGTTTTTGATACGTTTGGAAATAATAATGTTTTACCGGCAAGGTCATCTCTGACTACACCTGCAAAATTAATGATAAGTATACGTGTACCAGTTACGCAGGATGCCATCCTTGAAAGTGATAGTACTGAATTGCATCTTTACCATTTTTCCTTGATTTATTTTTCGTTAATTAACCCCATACAGCAGGTGTTATTCCAAATACAAATTTTACAATGTTGAATAAACTGGAAGGTTTTCTCAATTTTGAAAAAATCCCAAGTTGCGACAGTGATTTTAGAAAATATGGTAAAAATCGACACCTAGCTATTCAGTGCAATACTTAGAGCACATTTTAGTGATCAGTCATACAGGACTTAGCAAAGGAGCTACTGGCTTTCTGTTAGACATATATTTTAGAGCAGTTGGGTTAAAATTTACGTAAGAATATTCTAAATTGAAGTAATAGATGCCCTTATTTCTGATTCCATGAACATATGTGTTCACACTTCCTGGTACACAAACATATCTTAAACTTATTTCAGAGCAAAATTGGGAAGGTGCACTGGCATTTTACGTGAGCCGAGCCTTTTTTCGCGAAAACATATCACAGTATATCCGCGTGATGGTAAAATACATCTTTGTCATTATATGAAATGGAAATGATGTTGACAATAATGGGTAGAAGTTGACTTTTTCAGTATTGAAATACAATGTGTAGCATACCTGGATCCTGACATGGTGATGCACAAACTGTTGCAATAAGAACCTCTACCAGTAAGATTACGGGAAATATTTTAGAGCGATCCATAGTGAGTACTCTTCTCGCTCGAATGATTGACATTAACTAATTGCTGTGCCTAGTTTCACACACATTTATTTCCACGATAATGAAAAGATAGTCTTAGAATATCGCATGTGTTGAAAGAGCAAAATTCGTTCGTTTTTTCCGTAGGGGGGATTCAAGAATTCAACTATTCCTGAAGTACTTGTGATTTAACGTAAATAACTTTCACAAGAATTGGAAATTATGACTCACAGTGCAACAATTCGTGACTTCCTTGGGTATGATAGAATTCATCCCATAGTATTATTTTCGTCACTATGGCTACAAGAGAAATATGCAGACCCCTGGACTTTACTTTGCCAAAAAAGTATTCATTATATTGTCATGACATCTTGAGACGAGAATTGTAAAATAAAATAGAAGAGATAGTCGGAAAATTTTACGAAGACAACATTCAAAACGATATCAGCTAACATGTACCTACACACGTGCGCTGAATCAATTAAGTAAAAATGATTGCAAATGATTTCACATACAAAATATCTGTTGTTTTATTCTTATGGTGAGTTAAGGGATGGTCTCAGATTGATTCATGCTTAACGAACGAAATCGTGTTCATTAGGTAAAACCATTGCTTACACCTTAACGAACATAATAAGTATGGTGTGTTGATGTCAAACAGAGAACGGAACATAATGACTTGAAAAGTTGACAACATAATAGATGATCTTAAACATTTAAAGGCCACAAAATGTATTCTTATATCACATATACTTATGTATATATGATAAACACACTAGGTAGTATATAAGCATCGTTACGTACGACCATTTCCTATTTTGTCTCATATATTGATATATTGCAGGTGCCACTTGAAGGGCAGAATATTCTTGCCATTTTCGACACACCTGATTGTTTAATATTGGATATAATCTATTGTCTCTTGTACGTCTCTAAACACAGGAAGGAAGGACTTATCTGTGCCTAACATAAGAGCACGATTTTTCCGGTGAGTATGTAGAACAATCAACTGAGTGACGTGGAACACCGTCAGAGCACATCAAAAAGTAATTATTAATTCTACACTTCAAAATTGTCTTACATATCACATAACGGTGCAGTAAAGGAGGGGTTAACACTCCTATGCAAGTGAGCTGAATTTCACCAACAAACCCTAACGAGGCCCCTATTTGGAGCATCCATAGCTACATAAATACAATTCTTCTATCGGTTGGGAGTGACTGTATGGCATATATATAGATTGCTATTGTAAATTTGAGACGAACGTATGCTGAGTAACAATGAATCACAAACACGTCATCTCTGATAAGATAAAACGCCAAACTGAATTCCATGGACATAGCTTAAAATAGAAGAGTGTAAAGATAGAACAGAAGCAGAGACAATTGGATCGCCAATATTTCAGATAATGCCCGATGTATGATCTGTTATCGTTCTGATCTGAAAATTATTCTGCAAGGAGATGTAAGGGACTACTAACTTGATGACGTACTACACAGAGCTGTGTTTTTACCTTGACAAACCGAACTAGTTGTGCCTTGATTGGCTACATTGGTCCACACCGAGAACATATGACGAAGTCATGGTAGGTTTCTCAATTAGATCAGAATGAAGAGGGATTCTGAAGACTGCATTACTCTTTATGTTCGAAACATCCATCACCACCCGGTTTATGGAATTTTGAACAACTACTGCCATAAGCAATCCAGGTGGGGACAATTTAATTTAGTTCGACGGTAGTCATCCTCTTTCATTGTCCCATGGTGTAATGAATATGTGAATAAATTACCTTGTTATATGATTACATTAACACAAGTACTGAAAATAAACTTTGTAAATGACAAATGTAATTGCACACACACTAAATTGCCATATAGACGAGGCGTTTTATTTCGTGATAATACAAATACTGAAAATAAAAGACACTATTCATCTACCGGTTATACAAGGAATGTGATTTTTTGTGACAAATTTCTACAGCAACAATAAATTTTCAATTCTGTCGAACACGGAAAATATCAAATAGTACAAAGTGACACGTGATTTGATGGTTAATATTATTATGTTATTTTTTTCAAACACTTAAAATATTCGTTTACAAAAAATTATGCTACGTTCTTTTGTACACACATAATTATCCTAGCACTGTGTATGGCTGAAACAATAGCCAAGTGCTCATGAATATTTGAACATATACAACAGGAACATTCCTTTTTATCGATTACTTTTGTTGGTTACTTCTTAGAGTAGATTTAAAGTAAATGTCTCGTATGATCCTTTTTATGAGCCGAGTTTTCGGCATCTGGCACACCTTTTAAAACAGTGGCTGAATATGTTTATGTGCAATAATATACACAGATGCATTATCGATTTAAAACAATAGGTTTACAAGACTAAACAATCAGTTAAGCATGAAATGCTGAAACACACATATAAATATTGTGGCTGTATTTCGAGGATAATAAATAAAAAGCCTCTATTGTCTTTTCGAAGACGCCAATCAAGATTACAAATTTTGAGCCATACTCGCTTTAATTCCTTACAGGTATGTAAGCTAATTATAAAAAGACGTCAAGCAACAATTCGTTACAGACACACATGATCCAATCAATCCTTAGAAAACACTGTATTAAACGTCTAGGAAATGAAATTGTGATGATTGTTTCACTATTTTTTTATTGTTTGTTTGTTTTGGTTTATTTTAACTACAGATCGTTGCCATGCACTATGGCCATAACTAGATATAAACATACACAAAAACAATACAAAAAAGGTAAGCAACGTAGGTTGTAGTTCAGCCTTATCAAGACAACAACAGAACACAATGAGGTTAATTATCTAATACAAGTGCAACATATATCTATCTGTATATATATATATATATATATATATATATATATATATATATACATTTGCATATTTTTGCACGCATTTTCGCGTTTGTCGATTATGGTATACATTAATAAAAGTTTACAATTATCGATGCTTCTGTTCCTTTAAATTTCAGTACACTGCTTGTCTGCATTCGCCATTCATCTTTCTTTCATAACACTGATAACAACCTCAATAATAACGTCCAATTACAACAAAAACTTACACTTCTACAGTACCAAAAATCATCAAAGTTTCTGTTCAGGATAAAACGTGATGAATGATTGTAATATAGGCCTCTCCGTGAAGAAATATATAATATATAAACCATTTGATGCATATCCAAAACGCTTATAAAATTCTTTTGAAGAATTTGCAGATTCTAATGAACACTTTTTAATAGCAGGTATATCATGAACCAAAATTTCTAGAAGTGAAATTAAAATATCATCTGTGTTGTCATCGTAAGCGCTTTTTGGTGTGTTCATGCATTGAAAATATATGATCTGTTCGCCTATTTATCTTATAAATTTGGATTCTTGTATTGGTTGTAAACATTTCCCCAAAGTGAAGCCAGGGAAGACATCACAGTGAGAATGTTTACATTCATGTAGTGACCAAACCAGCGTAAAGCTGAATAGTTCTTTTACCGGTTTCATGATGCAGTGCGCGCCAGGGTATACAAAGCGTACGTTACGCCTGGGAATAGTATACTTAACAGTGTTAGGTATATTCGTCCTAAGTTACGCACAGAACTTTTTAGCCATAGGGTACACGCAGGGTATGTTACTCATAGAACTCTATGGCAGATTACACCCTGACCTATCTTCGTCGCTGATATTATTTGTGCCCTTTTTCAATAACAATCCGTTGTACAACACAAATCAGTATGTTTTCGTTGTTTTGAGCATATATATGGTGTATGATATAGCCACTATAATGCATTGTGGGATAACCGGGAAAAGGTCTATGGGCCGTACTATGGTAAACCAGATGACGTCGTAGCCTCATTTTGATAAAACGTATTAGATCTGTAAAACTTATTCAATTGAACACACTGCCTACAATTGTTTAATGTCAGGATTAAACATATGCAACATTTATATGGTGTTTAAGGGTAGTGTATTAATGATCATAATAAACTTCCTATATCCATAACTACTGTTAAACCATTCACATCTTCAATATTATACAATTTTCTTTGAGAGGTAAACTATGGACAACGACTACATGTGAAACATAATATGTTCTCATATGCTAATTATTGTAAATGTTTTTGTGAAATCAGATTCAGTTTTATCCTGCCTGGCTACAGAGCTTTCGGGCACATTTGATACACAATAACGAAGAAAATATCTAGTATAACAGAAAAAAAGTACATGGCAGACAAGATAATCAAGGAAAGATAGCTAATTTCATGACACGTGTTTCTAGATGGGGCACATGGAAAGTTTTCACAAAGTTGCTTAAATGAAAATCGTCCAGAGCGATTAATGGGAACGATGCTAAGATTTGTACAACATTGAAAATACAGGAGAATTCCGTACACCAATCGCCTGAAAGCGAAGTCAAACACCAGCAAAAAACATGAATAATAATAATACGGTCGTGCAATCTATTAACAACATGTCTTACATGTGTAAAATTAAAAATTCCTAGAAGAGAAGACAAAAGTATACTCAACATGTAGCTAATAACATGGATTGATATCCGCAGTACATTTAGTCTACACGTACGACAGAAATAACTGATATCAACAAAAGTGAAAAAATAATGTGAGAATGTCCCACATTTCCATTTAATTTACAGGGGTATGAATATTTTTGATAATTCTGAAGTCAAATTTGCCGATATTGAATAAAAGAACATTTGACATTTATCAGCATATAAGGTTCTATACATTCAATAAAATCTTTAAACCTTACTGCTGCCTCTAGTGTTTCAACATCGATTACTTCATAGTACAAAGGTAAATTTAACAGTAGTATTGCAATAAACGTGACAGGCTTTATAATTTTGAGAAAATTATCTCATGTTAAAATTGTTATTTCTTTTATCAGTTATATAAAACATTATTGAATGTGATACTATAATGCTTATTATTGGCAGACAATATATGGTTAAAACTAGTTTCTCGACTTTTAAAATTCAATAAAATCAATGACGTGTAAGCTCAAAGATTTTAACCATGCACTCCTGATTAATGTTAATGAAAGTCCTGTACTCTACCTTCGAACGTTCAGTCGTAGGACTTCATAATACACATTGACTTGCCATGGGGACAACAGCGCTACGCCTTTACCCTAACGGACTAAGTCACTCCCCATAACAGACTGTTTCCTGAGGCCGGAGGCCGAAGGAAAGATTTGTCGATATATGTTATATAACGCACACCTTATTCACAGTAATGTATAAGAAAGTGCCATACACACAAGTTGTAGGATATAATACTAACAGATTTGGCAAGAACGAAGTTTTTTCCAACAGCGTCGCAATACTTCTGCAAAACGTTAAATGCACGCGTAAGTTTGATTATCGTTTTCGTCCATTTCGAGTCCTTGTTGGAAACCAAGAAGAATAAACTGAGATTTTTCTCGACTTTCTTCAGCTCGGCCGCTGACGACATATTTGTTTACATTCTCCTTTGCGCTTGCGCACATGTCGTTTTTGAAGCTAGCGGGCATCAGTTGTCGGAACTGATGCCTGGCAGGCAACACTCAGGCAACACTCTCGACAACTGATGCCTGATGACATCGTTTACGTTAAAGCATATCGTCAGATTGTTAATAAACTTGTCGCGGCAAGTAACGCACATTTGCTATTACAATAATTATGAAGAGCTGTATTTTAATGCAATGCTACTTCCACATTTTATCATTATATAATCACCTAACCGTGGAAAGAGAAGTTTCCATACAGTTTTCTTTTACTTCCATTTAAATCGTAAATTCTGATAACGGCATTGTTTTCATAAAATTCACCGAGAAGGCCATCAGTATGAGATCAATGAATCTGAATGAATATCATTTATATTTTTAATTTCAATGAACAAAATGCCACAGACATGACTGATGAGTTACATTTTACACTTTCAGGGAAGTTGAAAAAGAGCGTAAGCTAGTGAAAAGAAAATCAGCCTTTCTGGTTGCCGAACTTCAGTTAGTGATATATTACGAGTTTCGTAATCTAGATTATTTTGACATACATCCACTGAAATATTTCCTTCCACAAGAAGAAGTATAACACTATGCGTTCCTTCATGAGAAGCTTAGTTTACGATTTGAGCATGCATGGATAAATTGTAGATAACAATGCGGAGGAATACAAATAATACATCTAATATAATCGAGATTTCAAATTTCAGATTTTCAGAAACAGTGATAAAACTGTTTGTTGATCCCCTGTAGCACTTCAAGGTAGCACCGAAAGTCGAGAGCAAACGCTCATTCTGCAAAGTTCTCGTGTTCAGAGTGTATGGACAACTTTTTTTGGACTTTCGATGCACGATACTTGGATGGAAGATTGTCTTCTGTTTCCGTTTATAAGAATGTGACACTTTGTTTCGAAGTACAATATGAGGAACGGCGACGAGTTGAACATAAACGTTCATTTATGCCAAAGGTCAAGGGCGAAAGGATTGCAAAATAAGCTAGGCGTAGCTTGGCTCGTTACATCTGCTTTCCTCTCACTGGACCTGGTCTGTAAACATCAGTGATGACCGCGTTGCCATTTACACCAGCACGGACAAAGCAAATATAATCCTGGCCCTGGAAAACTGACCTAAAAAGGTTAAGTTTATGAAATGACATTTAAAACAGTCAACAGCTTTAGCTGCCTTACTACTACAAGCCTGTAAATCATCCAGGAGAACTGGCGCATTAACTTGCAAGTCTCTCTCTCTCTCTCTCTCTCTCTCTCTCTCTCTCTCTCTCTCTCTCTCTCTCTCTCTCTCTCTCTCTCTCTCCCATACCAAGAACATGTAACAATTACCCCGAAGTGATGCTTAACATAAGATTTTGTCTCTTGCTGGTGCATATTATTAAACCATTTTCAAGTAAAAGTTCGTTGCTATGAAAACTTTTTGAAAAATAAAAAATACATTAAGTACGGGCGTCTACTTTTTGCTTGGTTGATATTGTGTGAATTCTTTGCTAAATATAAAAGAGGGTAATTGTTTGGCACACCTTGACATTTACGTTAAATAGCTAGTAAAATATCTGTACGTGTTTGTCAATCTACCTGTCGAAAGGAAATGTGTATATACAATGCACTCAATTCAACTACACATGGCGACCCTTGTTACCTTCCAGCCACCATGGTCCCTTTTAATTTTGTAGTTTCAAAACATGTTCCTTTCGAGATCGTTCATGGTTTTCACTGGCGCTGGTCATCACCCTAACAGTTCCTTGTCTATACATGTCATCTGCTTCAAGTATTAGTGGCTTCTTTCGCAGCTTTAGGAGTGAGGCAAATAACACAGCAAAATTATCGCCTGGGTAAAAAAATGACGTTTATTTTACGTGTCAGTTAGTTTAATACATACATATATACAGAGATACATACAGACAAACATACAGACAGACAGACAAACCGCTGGACAAACGGCTGGACAGACAGGTGGACAGGCGGACATGCAGACGAAGAAACGGTTTTCTGGCAGTCAGATACATAGTCAGACAAAAAAAAGGATATAAATGTTTACCTTGCATGGTTCAACAAGAGCTGCTGATGATATCAAAGATGTTAACTCTGCTATCAACCATCGCTTGGATTTCTCCGGACCCCATTCAAGACTGTACAGAATTACGAAAAAAGTCGAAACAAATGATGAGACGAACACCATAATCCATGCCATTATTCTGTAGCATTGAGATGTCATACCTTGCGGAACATTTGCAGATTCCTTGCTTTCTGGAAGAGGAATTTGATTGTTTGTAGTTGGGGTAATCTTAATGCTGCGTCTTGATTTCTTGAATAGCATTACCATGGTGATTGAGACGGGTAGAGTTACTAGACTGCTAATCAGGGCAATGTAGACCGTACCGAGTGACAAATTTTGTGACCCAATCTGAAATGTTTTTGTCGATTGCACTTTATCTTCTGTTTCGTAAAACATCGCGTTAACTATCATAGCAAGACAAATTGTGGCAACACAACACGACAGACGTTGAACTCGGGTGAAGTTGCTCGGCATTTGTCGAGTCATAAGCGAGCCCCACATGTACTCATCGTAAACTTGAATGCGAATGTGAGTCGATAAGAGATGCACGAATCTCAAAAATTGGCCTTCTTCAGAAACCGTTAACTTAACATTTTTTGGTTCTTGATCATCGACCCGCTTAATCCACTCATAGCACATGAAATCGAATCTGTGAAATTAATGAAGAACGATAAGGAAGTCAATGAGCACATCAGTGGAGACGCAAAGCTGAAAAAGATGCTATACTATTGTAGGATCTTCAACACATACTGTAAAACAAGCAGAAAACAAATATGATATATATCTTAAAATATATATATATATATATATATATATATATATATATATATATATATATATATATATATCAATGCTGACAAATGCTGACATATCTACGCTGTTAAAAAACCGCTCTGAGTTGGTTTCAGAATGTCGCCACCAAAACAAATATTATTTATCAAATTTTAAAACCACATATAAATACAATGGTACGTCCAAAACATATAAATGAGAGTGTCGCTAAGAATATTTTCACTTCTGTCTTAAGATGTCAGGATGCATGAAACTTACATAACAGATATTATTACTTCTATTTCAAGTAATGTGTGTTTATATATATATAAGAGTATACAGATATCCTCTTAGCAAATTACAGTGCTCTCATGCATCTAAAGACAGCACTAAATTTTTCAAACACTTAAATGTCATTTATATTTCGGGACGTATCATTTTACCTTGTTTTAGGTGGTGTTGAAGTTCGATAGATAATATTTGTTTTGATGACGACACTCTGAGACCAAACCTGATCGTTTGTTTAACACCGTAGATTTTTCAGCATTGCTATGCGTAGTTTTTTTATACACAAAGATATCAGACAAGCTACACATTATCAATTATAAATTATGATTATATATCGTTAACAATCATAAAAAGAAATTAAGAGTATAGTTCAGCACACGATGAAAAATGGATCATAGAAACAGTACAACGTTACGGTGAACATTAACCATTGAATGCGATTTCTCACCTTTCATCTGTCTGCTCATCAACAATCTCAATTCTCTCCAAATACCACTTATCCAGGCCTTTAGTACCACATGACCGAAGATCTATGTCAATGGAGCGAATGTGCCCTAGATGGTGTCTCTGCGACACAAGGAAGCTACGAATACTCCCCGTTGTTAAGCACTGGAACAATAATGATACAAGTTTTGAATGGTAAAATAAGTATTTAAGTACTTTAAAGTGAAAGAACGTTAAACCTTTCGGTGACCGCAAATCAACAATGTTAAAGGACAAGAAACTTTCACACAATGAAAGACAAGACACTTACTCATTTATTTTCACTATGTTTTTTTACAGGCAAGTGTGAGATGAAGCCAAAATTTAAAGGGCGAGCCTTAGCTAGATAGATGAATAGAGCTTTCTATAGCCAAAGTCATACAAAAGCGTTTGAGGCCAAGGCGTTATACTTCATTCCTTTCATTATACTTTTACAAACTGAATAAAGTTCCTTGCTTTAAGAAGGCACTAACTGCATTGTCCAGTTATAGACAGACGCATCACTTTGAAAGTGTGTGCATGAATGAAACTGCGTCATTCGGAGATTATATCTTTGTGTGCAAGCATTTTGCATACGGGACACCAAAAGTATGTCAAAACCGTTTCCATTATTAATATTGAATAAACGATCAGCTTCATTGTCAAGACGTTCGGCAATACGTACAATGCAAATAAGGCTGTGCTCACGTCATTCTGAGTTTAAGTGTGTTGGAAAGGCTATTTTTGCACCAATTCTTTTCTCAGAGTTAATGTCAAGTTTGAAGTGTTAGAATCAAGATATTTAGTTCAAATTTTCAGGATAACTCCCTTAGTTAATACTTTCTCCAAAGAATATGAAAATTGTATATTTGCAGCCATGATTTTGAAATATGATACCAGTAAATATTGAAATTTAATTTTTCATATTTTTTTACATATTTGAATTTAATAATAATTGGATAGTATTATATTACCAAATTAGTTATAAATATGTTGACCCCATTTATTGTAAGATTTGTACGGCAGGATTTGTAAATAAAATTTGTTTTTATGATTTCACATGGGTTTACATATCAAAAAATTATTAAAAATTCTTTCAAATTTCAAATGTGATTTTTCAAAAAGTACTTCAAATACAGGAAAATTGTGCCATACAAATCTTATCTGTAACCTTGTTAATAGGCTGTAAAAATTCCATCTCCATATCTCATTTCAAAGGTTGGATTAAATTGGTATACAATTATGTAGGAAAACTGTTATTCTGTCAAAAAATGTTGAAAACAAGCCATATTTGCACCCCTCTTTGAAGTCACAGAGCAGTTTTTTTGGTTAATCTCACTTTTGACACCTCTTGGACACTCAAAGAATCTAAAAATGCATTACAATAGCAGTCACTCATTCTGAATGCCAGCACCGCCTTGTCAAACTTTCCTGAAAAACAACAAATAATGACTTTCCCTTTTCAAACATTTTATTACAAGCCAGGGGACCTCTACCATAGTTAATACACTAAGGACTCCCCAACTTCTTCTTATTTGGTCAGTTTTTCAGAAGTGTCAACAGGCTATAACTCTGCAATGCCTTTGTGCCCAAATGTCTAGTTTTTTTAATTCCTTAGAGAATGTTGACTACTTTTATATGTTAATAGTTTTATTGAAGTTTATTACTGACGCTCTAGCCTTTCCAACCACCTTAAGTGTGCTGATATGGGCGTCTGCCTAGTCTGTTACCTGTTCGGTGTAGTTAAAATTCAGTAATTTGGCTGTAGGCATGTGAGAAATGGCCAACGTATTCCAGCACGTCTCCAACAACTCTTTACAGCCAAATGCAGATATCAGAAAAACAGGTTCCCTTTCTGATAGCTTTCAGATACAATTAAGCACACATGTCAACTGCGCAGTCGAAATTCCAGAATCTAGTACAAGTATTTTAGGATTACACGAGCATGATCGACCTGATATTTTCCGTAAAATAAAAATAATTGATGCGGAATACCATTTACGAAAACGATGAAGATGAAGAATTCAGATTTCATACACTCCCCAGTAAGATACATCACGACACATTACTAGGTTGTTCGGAATCTACTGACAGAATTAAGGTAACTTTCAGAAATCTTAGTTCATCCACTTTAGCAATATTATTTGTTAGAATACTGAATCAGTTCATATACTTACTAAACGGCGCTTCTTGTCCACGAGCCGAATGATTCTACTCGGTCCTAAATCACCAAATAGTTGAATAGCCACCGTGTTCGTAGTACCAGAACCGGGTCTGAGGCCAGTGAAGACTGTTATGCGATAAAAGTACCGTTCATCAGATGTGTTATGGATCTGAGGAGCTGACCTCCACTGAAGGAAAATTGTGGAATTATAATGATTACTATAATTGCATCAAGAATGTCATATTTTTCAAAGTGTTGACAGAGGGTTAATTTGTAGTGGGTCAGAGTCGGGGAAATGGTCTGGGAAATTCTCGCCTTCGCCCTTTCTATGGGCCACAATGTTGACTGTTTTTCCTGCATTAAAGGAAACCATTGCACCATGCGCAGAGAGCTAAAAGCAGATCCATTTTGATTTATTTAAACAATATACAGGTACTGTAGAATCCACAAGAGTATCCATAATTATCCAGGACTTGGAATTCAACACTAGAATACAAAATGGATTTCCTCAGGATTCCAAAGTACCCTGTTTGAATCAAAAAAAGAATCCAGCACAATCTATTTTGGATGTAGCTTTTTCGCATAGTGTTGGCTTAAATGCAATGACAATATCTAGTTATTATACGTAATAACTAGATTATAACTAGACTAATTAGCAACAATTATATGCAACAAGACGCTAACGATTCAAGTGAATCAATGGTTCAGAGACAGTTCCCCTAGTAAGCATTTAATAATCGGTCAACTATATAAATCTCACACCGAACCCTAGCAAACGCTCTTGTGTTAGATATGCCCGCGTTGTACACGTCCGTTGGGCAAGTTTTGGACTTCTCCTGACAGTAGCTGTACACTTACATTACGTAAATCTTCTTTGTCCTTCCTTCTCATGATGATTGCCAGGCCGATATACAGAACAAAACAAGTTATCACTGTTGCAAGAACCACTTGGCTGTCAGCGATGTCCTTCCTAAAGACGCTACCAAAATTGATGTCATTGACCGGAACTACAAAGTGAGCCGCGGTGAATGATGTGAGGTGATTGCAGACACAAATAGTGAAGTCGTCGGTTGATGCATTCGTATCGGGCTAGAAGGTAAATAATACGGACGTGAACGGTTGATAATAGTTGCGTCGCCTGCCCTGCGTCACAACCTAACGTAAACTCAGTTGCTACCGTTTATATTTTATGAACCTACTCATATAACTTTAAAGAAACCGTGTCATTCATATCATGATTTTACTTAATCTCCCCTCCGATATTGGTTTAAAGGTTTTAAATGGTTCAAACTCATCGATAAAATGTGTAAGTTTTGACGAGTAACATCATAAGCTTATTGTGCCCTTGTAAAGTGTGTTCGAAGGTTACCTAACGTCTGATGGTGATATTAAGTATCGTTATCAAATTAGTCGTTGGAAAGAAAAGAACATACTAAGTAGTAAAGAGATCGCATTCTTACCCAGCATCCATCAGTCTGCCATTTCTGGTTGTGTTCGTCCCAGTATAGGCAGGATAAAAACGACATGGATAGCATTATGCTGTGGGAATCACCATGGTCGACATTGCCAGCTTTAAAATAACCGAATAGGCAATGATTAAGGAAGACTTTTTAAAAAATCAAAATCATACCATCCATAATCAAACAACTCGTATTACATGATCAAACACACAATAAACATTTTGCGTTTTCATCTCTATATCAACGACATCACTCTATCTTAACAACTTACATAAACAACATATCTTACCATTCTAAGTCGTAAAACATTTAGAGGAACAATTGAAGTGAGAGAATGTATTTAGAAGAAATGTCAAATAGGATTTCGGAAATGATAACTCCACGGACAGACAAATAGAAAGACAGACTAGCAACGGGTATTGTTCAAGGTGTGAAGCGCTTACATAAGCCCCCCATGTTCGCCTCGCCTCAGGTAGCTCTCGCCTCTCTTTTCCGAAGAGTACCGACCATGCATCCTTCGGTAATTTCCGGATTTTCGCCAATTTTTAAGCGAAAGTATGTTCGGCAAAGTTTGTGTTGTTGTTGTCATGTGGTACTGAGAAAAATTGGCGTGGTGGCGCAAACGGGAAAGTTTTGAGCTTCGGGAAAGTGAGTGTTACCATTTTAAAAATTCCTCTCACATTTTATGAATATATAATGAGTGTGTTTGAACCAAATTTGAAAGTCTTTTATCGATACTGTCTGATTTTACTCAATGGTTTACGGTCAGTCATATCGTATTTTAAAATTTGGTCACGGAAGGACGTGTTTATGAAACTGCTGGCGTGTTATGTTTCGATTGGCGTGAAGCAGTGTTTCTGCCCTGAGAGCTCACAAAGTAAGTATGGTTGCTACGCGACTGGCAGCACGATGTCTTCTCATGATCGTATTTTTCGCATAATCTCGTGCAATTATCAACCACGAACAAGGTCTGCATAACACCTGTGAAGCTCATTTTAATATGAAAAGGCCGTAATCTACCAAGACGACCATGGAACAAAAGGCATGCCGCGTTGCTAGTCTGTTTTTCTATTTGTCTGTGCTCCATGTAACAATCCGGAGCCATGATTCGACGAGCTGCATCTGAAGACCGTACGCGTCCGTAGTTGATAACGACTTATAAAATTGCTAATTTTTACTCATTTTATTGATCAACTCGGTCAAGCCGACGCTAGATGAATACTTATTATCACATTGCATTTTTGTACGATGTATCGACGACATTTTTCGGTCTGCGGCATATTTGCATTATTTCATTGTTGGTAATTGAATTCAAATCCGAACCTGAATTCAATTATAAGCATACTTTAACAATTTAGAATGCAGATGTTGACAAGCAGGCTCTTGGATATCTGGACACAATGTTTTAAGAACAATTTGAGAAACTGTAGCCGTCACATTAGAAAACTACATTAAAACTGTCACATATTAAGGCGTCATGACATTCAAGGCAGTACTCTTCTGTAATCTCAAAGTTTTGAACTCTTGCTCGGACTTTACTCAGGCAAAGTTTGAATCATTTGCGCCATCATCAAATATACAAATTCAAGGATGTCAATTATATAAAACGATGATAGACAAAAGCCGTCCCAACCCTGTGTCAATCCTATAAGGAAACACAGCGTTATGCAACTTGAAAACAATTAGGGTCTCAGGTCGCATTCTACCTTAACATTATGAGCCCTCATACGGTGTTATCTAAAAAGGGGAATTTCCTGACGTATATCATAAAATTATGAGATTCTATGCAGAACTAGCAGGAGTATTCAAGTGGTACTGCGAAAACTTGAGCTTCAGAAAAGGCCCGAGGCGCATTCTACCCAGAGAAGTTAATTTTAACATTATATGTTAAAAATGGGTAATTACCAATATCTATCATAAAATTGTGAGATTCTATGTGAGAAGTTACGTTTGCTTCCATAGCCTTTGCAGAACCACTGGGAATATTCCAGTAATTGTCGTACATAGTGACTGTCTTGTTTGGTTTCTTGTTCACACGTTGGTAGACTTCGTACCACAAACCAGTTACATGAGAATCTAGATGAATCTTGAGTATTTGAGCAGGAATGGTAAGATTCACGGAAAACTCTATTTTATCCCCGGCAGATGCATGTAGATATACGGAATTATTATGATCCTGATTCGTATTGGTGACGTTCACGATGTAAGTATCGCTAGCCTTAACCGCATTGCCGTTCTGATCGAGAATTTCCAGAGTCACCACGGGTAGTAGCCTCAATGCCCTGGGAGACATGCACTTCTCTGGATTAACCATTGACCCAATAAACTGACAGGATAGAACATACAGCAATAAAATATTAATTACTTTGGATATATTTTGCATAAAATACTGGCATAGAATTTACTTTTATACTTGTTGAATTCATGAAGAACAAAACGAGTCGGTGAAAACTTGCATCACTCTCAGCACTTGGGTTGAACCTGGCAAGCGGCATGTGAATTGCCGTGTACATGACTATATCAAAATGTGATCCTTATAGTTTTACATGTACAGAAGTAACACGTAAAAGACACGATTTATTTGAGGTAAGAAAGAGTTAACGCTTCGGGTGTACAGATGCTCTATCGATTTCGATTTTCGGGATTTTTTCCGACCATGTGTCGTTTACACTAAGATTGTATTGTCAAGTGAAGTACAACTAGTTTCTTTATCACTTTGTGTTTCGTTAATTTATTACAGAGCCCTTAACGATAAGCAATAGCCTAGGTTGCATTGACGAGCAGTGTCATTTTTATCCAACGTCATCCCCGGTGGATATTAGAAACGCGATCTCAAGAAATCTCACCAACATTTATATTTCGAATGCTTATAGGCGCACATCATGCTGTGGTTGTCGATCACAGAAATATAAATAATTTACGTAAACATTCAAGGCACAAACGATGAATTGTGCAGGACAGCTCGAAGAAGATTCTTAAACTCGATGGGATCGCTGGACCACATTAAAGTTTGGCTATTTTTTACCCATAGGTCATGGGAAATATTAATCTACCTTTGCAGAGGTGTTTACGGCACCACTATTATATCTAGGTATAAAGAATCCACCAGCTTTAGAAGTGCGCTTGTTGCTATGGACGTCATCTATGGCGTATTTAGATATCCTGGCTTGTATTTGTGGTGAATCATAATTTCTATAGGCATCCGTCTGCTTAAGTGATCCAAGTGTTGACAGTGACGTATTAAGGCAAGCATCAATGGCCTCAAACGTCAGGGATGTTATAAAGGAATCCTAGGAGGTAAGATTGTAAAGTTTTAGTAAAATTGTAACCATCGTTGTAAAATCACACTCCTCAATTATAACAATATACACAATGCATATTACCTTCTTTCCGCTTCAATTAGTACTATTTCGTGGCTACTCATTTTTGTAAATGAATCATTCGAAATTTAGTAAATGAATATATACTAGATCTTAAAATTTCTTTAAATATCAAATACTGCAGAATGCATTCTGATGCGTCGAGCTTTTTAGACTGACTCTGTGACATTGGTGTGGACGAGAGAGACAATTGAATGAGAACAACAACCAAGACATGGACTGCAATTATTTTACTGTTTTAGACCTTTTTTTCTTATTTTTACAGCGGGTTTTTTTTTCTTCAGGAAATATGTGAAAATACGACATTGAACCAGTACAATAATCATTTTATTCATGGTTAAACATTACCAGGTCCATGGAACATTTGTGAATTACCAAATCAACTAGGGTCATCCTGAACCACTGATCCCCTCTAACTAAATCAGCAGGTTTTCACTGACAGTTATTTTTGAAGTTTAAAGAAATATTCTAGGCGGCGAATAAAAAAATAAAATGAGAGCTTTTTAATTCGTTCATATCGCAAAATAATATCAAGTTCTTGTACTGATGTAAACTCAGCGAAATATTCTGATATTGAAAAGAGATAAGAGGACAGGAATAAATAATAAATAAATGAAAATAAAATCTTAAATTATTGGTTTCCTTTATTTGGCGTCTGAGCTGTTTTTACATCAAATAATTCTATATGTCAACATCACTTACCGTGTCACTACATTCTAAGTCGTCTTTCACCTCGAAGGTATCGTGATTTGCCTCAATGATGTTTGAAGAAGACTTGAATAAGTCTGAAATTAAAATTTATTGAAAGACCCGAAGCATCAGTGACCAAAACAACTCAAACATTTTTTCCAAGATATCGAAATTGATTGTGTCCCTAACCATCTCGTTTATTTCTTTCATACATTATCAAACACATGACAAAATGTTATTTTGACATTACTTTTCAAATAGATTGACTTGACATCGATTATATATTCCAAAGCATAGTTTGTGCGACCAGTCGGCGAACAATAAGTGAACAGTAGGTGAATACTTTTGAAATAAAAATAAAAGTTGGTAACATGAAAATAATTATATTGAGTAATATAGACAACAAAATGTAATATTATTAGGTTATTACAAAATGATAAAAAAGTAAGAGTATCCCATGTGCTTTGAGGAAGTGACACGGCATGATTCCCTAGTGAATATTGTACTGTGTAAACTATGCGAAGATCCATGACAAGTACATCATAGATGATAATTTCTTTGAGGTTACTTAGAAGTTGTTACAAACTCTAATAAACTGAAATCGATATCACATCTGCCGTAACATTTGTCGCTGTTAATAGTCGCCATGCAAAAACATTATTGAAACATAATTTTTTAGTTTTGTTTTGTTTTGTTTTTTAAATTCTTATGTATGTATCTAAGTTTAATGTAGGTAATGAATTTAGATTTTCAGTCCTGGAAGCCCCTGGAAGACATCCTCTCTGAGTTTTATATAGCTAACCCTCCTAATATAAGGTCAAATTAATGAATAGAAATACATAAATAAATAAAGAGTCAATTGCGGAGACCATCTCGTCAATCGTTCGCTGTAACCATTCAAAGGGACTCTCGCTACAAAGGCTACTATACTTTAGAAGCCTGGAAACAGCAAAGGTCATGATATTGGTGTTCTATTTTGTGTTTTCAATGGCTGATATGTAAAAATAGACAATATGTAAGAGATAAACACACATTGTGCTTGCAAATTCTTCTTCGTTGTCTATGACTCCTGTCATTGCTTGGCTAGTCAAACATAAAATAGAAGGGAATAGGCAACTGTTTTCTTCACATATCCAACTCTAAAATTCCTCAAGCTTTCCTCACCCCAGGTAGCATATATAACTACTTTTAACCATAAGTACGTAAAATTGAACCTTTTGATTAAAAAAAAGTGGTTCACAAACTTTCATTTCTATTTCTGTCAGATAAACATAAAATAATAATTCATAATTCATTCGTTCTTCAGCTTTCAACAAACACTTTCCCATCCGTGGTCTTAAGTTTTCAAAATGGGATTATTACATACCTGTTGTTATTTCATATACAATAGACTTGCTATTATCGACAATGATATCCAATGCTCCAACAAGTTCATGTAGAAACTTTGCACCCTCAACCTAAAAGGTATGGAAGAAGTTATAGACATGTACGTTATGTGTTGTATTGTAGAAACATCACCGAACGGAATAGACATTACTTGCAATTGTCTTACTTCGTGAGGCGTGAGTGGCAAACTGGCAGAATATCCAATTAATTTGGCTGGTATTTTTTCCAACGGGTCTCTCTCCCTCACTCACTTACTCATTCACTCACTGTCTGCTTTTCTGTCTGTCTGTCTGTCTGTCTGTCACTCTGTCTGTCACTCTGTCTGTCTTTGTCGCTATCACATTGCCTCTCTACCAACCTACCTACCTACCTACCTAACCACCTACCTACCTACCTACCTACCTTACCTTACCTTACCTATACCTACTTATTTATCTTTCTATCTATCTATCTATCTATCTATCTATCTATCTATCTATCTATCTATCTATCTATCTATCTATCTATCTATCTATGTTATATATTTGATGGTTGGTTGATTGGTGATAAAATCGACATACAGGAAAGTTTGCTTTTTGATTGGGGAACCAAAACACATTTAGATACTCCATTACTTTCTCCCTAAGCTCTGCCATAACGTTTATACGTAATAAGAACATGTATCGTACTTTTAGCTCAGTGACAGTGAATGTCACATGTCAGTTCTCCAAATAATGACACGCCAACTACAGCGGGATAACTCTAAAAGATTAATTCATTCAGGAAGCCCTTCACATTTTTATGCCGGCAATATTTTGCAAGTCATTTCATTAGTTTATGTGCGTTCAAATTGCAAATATATTACGAGAACAGTCTGAAGCTGATGACTTGAAACGTGCATGTCACGAAACTTACGAGTAATATTTTAAATTGAAATAAGCATCGCTGGGGTTCCTGAAACTTTAGTAGTGAACTTTCTGAGTATTAGAGAGGTATAAGCTACACATGTTTCTGCAATACTGTGTGTATATAAATTCAATAATGTAGACATAAGTCCTCCTTTGTACAGTGACATTAATTCAGTTATTGGTACCTTTTAATAGCTATGTTGTAAATACTCTGTCTTTCCAAATTTGCCCTACCTGTGTTTCTTGCAAGAGCTCCTGGGAGTGATGGAACGATGAAACACTGTGCAGTGTTTGTGAAGCCTGCTGCACTATCTCTGAACTAATCGCAGACACGTTGTACGCCGAAAATGAAACGTGCATCAATAACAATCTCACCTACAAATAAAAATGTGCAGCAGTTACAGTAGTGAGGAATTTCAGCTAAAATTGATTTTTCATTTGCATACACATAATGCTTTATACATAACATATTTTAGTATGCGTTCACAAACACCTCTGTTAAAGAGGTCAATAACTTTTTCTCTGAATCTATGCATGTTATAACAAGTACAATAAAGTATGCAAGTGCATTCTGTGCCCGACTCATTTGAAAGGATTTTAAGTGTGTTAAAAACATATATCGACCTATCATATTTGGGTTACATTTTATAACGTTCTATTCGCTTTAGCCCTATCACTATGATTCTCACAGACACACGGACACAGACAGACAGACAGACAGACAGACAGACAGACAGACAGACAGACAGACAGACACACACACACATATATATATATTTATATATATATATATATATATATATATATATATATATATATATATATATATATATATAGGGAAGTATATCTTCAGCGAATACCTCATAGCCTGTCAGTACATACATTTTTCCGCCTTGAGTTACTTTTGCTATCTGTGTATTTGTAACAGGAAAAACAAAACATTCCGCGGAACATTTCTTTGCGTAGGCAACGATATATACATTAAATTGCCTTACCTGCTGCATAGTATCAATAATCGCAACAGCCTGATCCTGTTTACAGAAATAAAGTATGAATTTATTACTTGTAAATACAGGGTCTTAAGTTCTAAACTCCGCCATTGAAAAACATTTTCTTTTGTGGGAGAGACAAGCTCATCCTAATTTGGCTGTTCCATGAAGAATTTAGGCTTGAATCCTGACAAGTTGAAAGTCTAGAAGGAGTTTGTAACGCACAAGGAAATATGAATTTACGGTTATTCTATAAATACTGGCAAAATTGCTGATTGATTTTTCTTTTACTCTGACATGTCTAAATATTACTTAGTTCAAAACACAACGGAAACTCAATTTATGGCAACTTTGCAAATGCTTTCAAAAAATATTCAAGATGACACGAAATTGTTCAAATCCCGGATGACCCTCCGGTTTGCTTTCATAAAAGAAGAGGCAAGTGAACACAGTGACTTACACTAATTACATGTAAAACTGATAAATCTAGGGGCTTATGCTCTAAATTAACATGGGTTATAAAATAGTAAACATATTAGTATACTCTAACGAGCTCGGATGGCATAGACATTTGTCTAAAAACAGATACAGGAGAAGGCAAGAAATCCAACCACTCTCTGGCTAATGGCCTGACTGTAGTTCTCTAGAATGAAATTTGAAGTGAACAGAAAGAAAACTGAGTGCAACACAGAGTCAACAGAAAAAAATGCCGAGACTACATGTAACTATTTAATACCATTTCTAGAAATTTCTGACATAACTTAATCCCTGAAATAATTATACGGCAATTCTAAAAAGAGCAATTGGCTTGCACGTGTTCTGAAAGGTTTTCTACCACTGTGCAAATTACATCAGTCTACTAAGATTATGCTACAAATGAACAAGACCTTCCAGACTTTTCTAATATTGAACCGGTCACGCCCGCATGGTATCGTGTCAATAACTTCATTAGGAAACAACGAACTCGAACCTGGTCACCGCGGCTCCCTAAAGCATGGCTATCGTGGCCGGGCGTAGCCAGCAGAACGTGGATTACAGTATCCACGCTTTGAGATTCAATCGAATTGTGTTCTCGGAAAATAGCGTGACTTTGTCCCAGGTAAATTTCTCGGTCTGTGCTATCTTTGTAATTGTGTTTAATTTCGCTAAATGTATGTATAGACCGAGAGATCTCAACTCACACAGAGGGCGCTATTCACAGTCTTAGTTTCTTCTGTTTTGTGTCCAAATCAAACCACAAGTGTAACGCCCTCTCTGTTCATCGACAACAAGGATTTTAGAATGCAACACGACATCATATCGTATCACATCATATCGTAACAATCCATTTTGCATCACATCAATCATATCACGTTATATCTTATTTAAACGATGGTAAGAACAAGTTCACGATTCCTTTGCCTCTTGAAGAACATTTGGGTGCCTGCGACAGAGGTACCTAATTTTTTGCAAGATCGGTTTACCTCTTCTTGCTGATCGATTTATTCCAACTTGAGGATCAGGGGCAGGGTATTTAGATAAAGTTTCCAATCTTGTAAGAGTCATCCAATCCAGCTTGAGTTTAATCGACCTACCATTCTGAAGCCACATCGATACAACAATGGTTACAACCAGTTCACTACAAATTGAGTCCTGGTAGAAATATAGGTGCTGTGATGGCAATGCTCAGACATTTCGAAGAAGTATAAACCAGTGGTCCGGAGACGTGCTCCTAAAAACTCAGCTTTAATTCACCGACATTTTCAATCGCAAAGTCTATCCGTTCACAAATAATGTAATCGTGGATATGTTAGTTGTCGAACGATGACAATGTTTTCCAAATGATCATGACTTAGTAGAGATTTTTGGCGGTTTTTTATGTCGTCAGTGGTAGTGCTAGGCGAGAGACAACCATTAATGATTTGGAAATCGCTGTCAGGTAGGCAACTGTGCAAACCAGGGCACTTGTTCATAGACTGAGTGCATGCAGACGTGCTAATCAGTGATATTGTCAACTCAGTATTCCTGTAGATTGTGTAAATAAAAGTGATTGTGAAGTCGTTTTTCCGACTTGAATCTACTGTGATAAAATGCAGCACTACTTAAATCATAGCATAAGGGTTGAGGTGATATGGTTCAGCTCACCATTTGCAAAACGGTTTGATCATTAAGGCTTACGTTTGGACTTGCAGGGCTGTGAATTTGCAGCAGCCTTTGTGACTAGTGTCGCAATATCCCTGAGTGGTCATAATGGGACAAAGTTAAGCACTCTCGCCTCTCCATGCATGAACTTTGAAGAGTTGAGGTGCTCAAATTATTTGCTTCGTTTGGAAGGGTTGGTGAGGGAAAGGATATCATGGCTTGTCTACCGGCCAAAGCGGACTGATCTGCTGAACATGGATCAACTAAGGCGCAAAACCGACCGCTTCACAACTCAAGCAACATGCAACTCTCGAACAGCCTGCTAACGGGGAGGCAGTACAGAGATGACGACATAGTCTCTTACCTAAAAGAACTGAACTAAACTCACTCCTAGAAGCATTAGTCAACGACTTGCTCAAAGACATTGTGTTGGGCCCGCACACTCAGCTCACCACTGACCAAAATCCAGCAAAAGGATAGCGTAAACGTTCCCTTTACCGAGACAATATTACAGTATCAACAAAATGGCTGCTTGACTCTACCAATGTTGCCCAGCTTGCGGTCGAAGGGAACATAATATTAATTAACCAATCGGTGACAGAAACTTCACCAAGTTTTCCTCCCTCAGCGGATACCAGCCAACACCTGCATCTTAAAGACACTGCTTAATCGCTGCCTCATGATTCTAAACACCCAAATATACTCTCTGCACATCTTGCTAATTGAGGATAATTTACCGCAAAATGTGTTTCTTGATATGAAGACCCTTCAGAAGAGTGGAGTCTCTATTACGTCAGAAATGCTGCGCAAAAAAGTAGCTATTACATGATGGGAAGTCAAACCTTGCCTCTACAGACTAATCCTCTAGATCTATAACTGCAGGTCGGAGCAAAATCTCATGTTCGCCAGAGGAAGTGATTTTGACAGACTTCGTCCTAAATCCGCTGAAGCCAAAAACTTTCATGGCGCGTGGCGCAAGACCTAGAGAAAGTGAAAATGGCCACACCCTATCCTGATACGAAGCTTACTACTCGGACTTGAGCAATGGGTACAACATTGAAAGAGGAACATCTTGAGGAGAAGACAACGTTTGCGCTAGATCTTCAGAAAATGAAAGAAGAAGCGAACACTTAGGAATTCGTGACACTTAATATAGAAAAGCAAACTAATAAAGAGTAAAGTTTGCATATGTGGGGCAAGAGCCACTCGATCGTGCCAGTAGACCTCAAGTCAGCTGTTCATGAACTTACCACATACAGTGTCACTGTACGTATTGTATTGTTTCATGAAAATGAGGCTTTGACCTTTGCTATTACCTCAACCTAGACTATCACTAAGCGACAAGCACTAAAAAATATGAAAATCCGAACTTCTGTTGATTTCTAGCACAAATTAGAATCGACTCAAATCTGATGTGACACTGACAGCTGATTTGAAGACTACGTTGAACATACACATATCAACATTTTTGTACGGCATTTAGAAAGCCTTGGTGAGCATTGTCATGGTAATTTACGAAAGTTTTGTGGTATTAATTGTGATAGCGATGTTGACACACTTGTTTCGAAGTCTAAGTGTGACAAAAACAGTAGATACGAAGACGACAGTGGTCAAAACCCCCGGTCAAAACCTATCGTACAGTCTTCACGATATTGACTTGAGCATTGCAATGGTAATTTACCCACAGTTGGTTTAATAATTCAAGTACAGACACCAGAATTCAACTCTCACAACGTTTACGAAAAAGACATGGATCGTACTCAAATTGATGAGGTTTATTATACAGCCTCAAGGTCGCGAAGCCTTTAGAGATTGATTCTTTCACACTAGATTGTGATAATTTAAATACATATTTGGATCTTTTGACCTCAACTTCGACACTCGATTTTCATGCAGTTCCAGATGCAAACAATACAGCCATCAGGCAAGCCAAATTATATAGTAGGCAAAGTATTTGTCTCACCATTCCTATCTGGCACGCTGAGCTACAGAAATACCATGATGAACAAATCTGTTAATTTTTAGTATTCAGTTGGCCGATAAATTACTGTGCATCGCACATTAACATCGGTCAGAAAGAAGTCACACCTTGCAGGCAGTTGTTCCCAGATCATGTCAACGAATGGATCAATAAAGAATAAACCGCAAGTGCATTTCTTGGATCCTCACATCAAACCCTTTGACTTCTCACACCACTTTTAAAAAACTGTTCACAAAAAGAGAAAAACAATAGAGGGGTCTGTGAGCTTAGCTTTCAACCCAACTACTCAGTCAATGATGGCATCCCGAAAGGGGGTATTTGGGCAAAACCACTAACTTACATTATCTATCGAATCTTGTTCAGCCGAAGGGGCCGTTTCATCAAAACAGACCTGAGTCAGGCATAGTAAAGTTAAGTGTTAAAGGATAGAACACCAATTAAACGCCTTTTTGTAACACTTTTTGAACGCGTCTAGACGTTCAGAAATTTAACACTACGTGTTCAACCAATGTTCAATTTTTTATCACACGTGTGCAGATTTTGAACACTTCGTGTTCATCAGACATTATATTGAACACCATGTGTTCCATATCTGAACATACGTTGCACATGAAATGCGTTCAAAAAATTGAACGCAATTACGCGTTCAAAGGGCTGTAACACTTTTGAACGCATGGACGCCGTTCAACGATAAGTGTGTTAAAGGTTAGAACACATGATATGCACTTGTTGAACACCTTTAATTTCGGGCGTTCATGGGGTGTTCAAGCCTGGAAATAACAAAACAGACCACTTATATTCAGTGAAATTATTTTATTTAAAAATACACAAAAATTCCTTTAGTAAAATACAATTATTTAGTGTCAATTAGGCACATAAACACCGTTGGTGTTTTCCTCTGACAAACTTTACAAAGTGGCCATATGGCCACTTTGTAAAGTTTGTCAGAGGAAAACACCAACGCTAATTAACACCTTCCTATCAAAACATAAACAAAAGAAAATCCCCATAAACACTGTAGATCGTTTTCAAACAATATGAACAAAGTAGTGACAAAACAGGATTTACTTATTGTGGATTACGTTATTTGTTCAAACTTGCAAAAACGTACGAAAACATCTGTTTGAAAAAGCTAAAAATTTGGCTTACTTGAATATATCACATTTTGATAATTCTTATTTCTTAAAAATGTCTGAAATGTCTTTAATGTCTCAAAATACAATTTTGTGTATTTCATCATAACTTGTAGATATATGATTAGGAAAATCTCCGGAAACCTGTACTCCAAATATTAAATGAATCGTACTGGCCGTTTTGAAGAAAACGCTTGGGATGTAAACATTTGAGAATGATGCCACACATTCACCTATGATATACGGTCTGCGTCCTTAACAGCAAAGCTAAAATCAGTAACAAACCGAGAACAAAAGACGTCTTGATCTAAAATATAAAATAATCAAAGATTTGGTAGCAGGCTATGATCAACTAAATGTTACTGGCATAAGCCTTCAAAGACGTGAAGTCTCCTTCATCAGATGCCAGGGTGCAATGAAGATTTGAAGCAGAAAGCGACAGAAAATTCAGAGTGGAAATTTCAGAAAATTCCGAAATTTAGAGTGTACATTTTTCACTGTGAATTTTCTGTGGCTTTCTGCTTTAATTCTTCATTCCACCATTGTATCTGATAAGGGCGACTACAAGTATTTGAAAGCTTATTCTCCAGTAACATTTAGTTAATCATAGCGTTCTGGACATAGCTCAGATAAATTCATAAGAAAAATACAGAAACTTATCAATTCAGTTACTAACCCTCGAAAGTTCAAATCTACATCAGAGATGAACTGAGGTTCTCAAGCTTGTTTCCAGACAGCTATGTGTACAATCATATTCTTCAATTTCTGTACCAATAGCTTCTGTAATAACTCTTCGATTTCACGTTCATCCAACTTTTCACATCCTGAAAATAATGCAACAATAGATAATATGGCGACATGAGACTTCAAATGAAAGACAATGACTTTTGTATACAGTGCCTCTTTTCGTCAATGTTACAAAATATTGGCTTCTTCGTGTCATCAACTGATGAAAAGTAAAAGCAAAGACAACTCTCATATGCTAAAACAATATTCTTCGATGTTTAACTAAAGTTTTAAATTTACATGCGATTGTGGTTACTAAAAGACATGCATGTGTTAGCTGTGATTACGCAGCGGTAATGCGGCATATCGATCGGCTCGGGTCAAGGGTCATCGCTCCAGTGATGACCCTTGACCCGAGTGCGATCGATACCCCATGGCCCAAAACACTGCTGCGTATTCACAGCTAGTGTATGGTCCACCAGCCACTGAAAGAAATAAAGGTTTCTTCACGTAGTTAAGCTTTTTCAAAGTACAATACAATTAATTTCGAAGGATAATAATACAGATGCTTCAAAATCCAATACCTTGTAATATTTTGGAGAGGTAACTTACCCTTTCTGGTCTTGATTTCGCACGATCACGACTTCAGCGTGCGCTTACAAGAAAAATGTCGCAACTTCCGTTTTAATGCATCATGGGATAAGAAAAGGCACCAAACTTGAACACCAAGTGTTAAGAAGTAGAACGCCTCGTGCACGCCGATGTTAAAATTAAAACGTTCATGGTGGTTTTTTGATTTTCTTTTCAAAATTTCAAAATTTCAACCCGAAATAAACGTGTAAAATTATTTTTCATACTTCCTTTTTTTAGAAAATACATGCTTTCAGCAATTGTAGACCGGAAATATTTTCCACTTATTGTGAAATTCGTTACACCGAAATCCGTGTACGTACGCCGGACAGCGAGGCAGTAGTAAAGTTAATATAGCCATTGTAAAGTAAAAAACACAAAAGATTGGTAATTGTTTCACAGTATTGTAATTTTTCTGTGATGCTGAGTTTTTGAACACTTGAAGGAGATAGTTGTTAACACTACGTGTTCAGGTATAGAACATCATTGTTAATAATATGAACACTGGTGTTAACAATATGAACACTAACTGTTCAAATTTGAACACCGACATGTACATTTTGAACGCGTAAAGACGCGTCTAGCGTCCGCTATTTTTACAGACCTGAGTCAGGCATAGTCGCAAATTCCGGTTGACCTTCGTGATTATCAATATCTTGGATGTGAATGGCACTCTTTAATCAATTTTGTTTTTCCAATCACAGGGGATGGAATCAACCGATGTCTTGACTATGTTTATAAAATTCTATTCGAATGAATAGAAACAACGTTTTTAAACTGGCTTGGGGAGTGCCAAGTTTCTGTAAAGAGTCAACAAGATCGCCAACTTTTGTAATGCCAGCACTGATAAAGTGTTATGATGAGAATTTGAGAAACTAACACAGTTATTATAAAAAGGGGCTTCATGGAGAATGTCTTTGATTGAAGGAGAAGGTGAAGAAGAAGAAGAAGAACAAGAACCAGAACAAGAACAAGAGGAATTGAAGAAAACCAGTAGGGGCCCACGCCCAGTCGGCTCTGGCCCCTCATAATATGATCAAGTCCTAGTCCGATAATGGTATCATAATGAACAGAATAAGCATTACGTCTCACATCCTCGAAAGATACACTGAAAGTGAGAAAATTGACCTATAGCTTTAGATGTAGAGATGATCTTAGAAATGGCGACAGCTTTGCGCGTTTGTATACCATTTTTTATTAAAATACAAAACTTTCAATTCTAGTATCTGTCGTCGTGTTTCATTTTCTCAGTCAGCACTGTTAATTTTTACAGTACACCATCATCAATGACGTACTTTAGTCATAATTTCTCGATCTCTTCAATTTAGATTCAAACAGAAGAATTAAAACCTAGGAGAAAAGAGTGTTCTGTGTTGTAATCATAAAGTCTTTCCAATACTGTTTGTTCTAAATAATGAGATGTGTCAATTTGGGTTGTTGTCAGGTTGAAGGAGTTACTTTGTTTGGTTTCTAGATGTGAGCTCAATTACAATTTTGTGTTGGCAAGAAAATTCGATTCTCTCTTTTGTCGTAGAAATGGACTTTCTTTGAACCGTGGTCTCCAAATAATCGTCACAGTCACAGTGGATGACAAGGAGTTTGATTCCGCGATAGAGAAATAAAATACTGGTTATATATGCCTTATGGGTTTACCTTACAACAGAGAAAATATCTAGTGTTCTTTTTTAACGCGGAACACATGGAATCGTCATTACGCTCGCAATGAAATTATTTATGGATGAACTAAGGTCGATGGAGTATAATATAAAACTATTAAGCGTGTTTGTTTTACGCAGATCGTGACATGAAATCAACATACAGCTGGGAATATGATTAAATATGAATGAATTAAGGTTGACATATTCATCTCGAAAATGATGTTAAGGATGAAATAAATGTTACAATACAAGATCATGCTCTCCTAGTTAAACCAAATATTTTGATACATACAACGAAAGGACGTACTGTATGTTGACATAAAGCAAATTCAAATATTACAGAATTTTCTGATTAATCATATTAATATTTTATGGTGCATTCAAAGAGTAAAATACCAGATGACTCGAGTTTTCTGTGTTTGTGTTTCGCACTGTGTGTTCAATGAGACATTTGTGTTGGCGAGGTAATTAACATTCCATATAAAGTTTTGTCGAGTAAGTTGATATTGAGAGGACTTGGAGAACTCCGACAAGTTCGTTGGAGTCTGTTGACGATTGTACTGTTTAACATGGACAGTAAACTAGGTTTAGAGAATGCAAAAATGGGTTTACTGCCCTGATGAATTTTTCCTATACGTTACTACAGTAAAGTGGTATGTGTGTACTTATGAAGGATACAATATGGCGTGAACATATTGTTTGTTAAATTTTCTGTAATATAGTAATAAGGTCACTTAGTTTCTTTAATTTGTTTGTTCAAATATTACTTGCATTGTAAACAGTGGTCAACAAGTTTATGAAGTGTACTGTTTTTCCTTTGTCGTAAGCACCATTTCTGAAAATGACTTTAATGTACAAGTAATAGTTGACGTTGTAAATATTACATTTTGAACTGCAAATAATGATTGATTAGCAAAATGAACATTGTGTTTGTACTCTAGATGAATAAACGTCATTACATCCGACGTCCGAAAAATGATTAGTTCTAAAATAAATATTTTCAGGGCACAATTAAGACAGCACTTCAACGCAACGGAAATTGGGACCTACGCATTGGTCTGGAACAGCTCTTGTGCTGAAATGAACAGAAGTGCCGTCTTTTAACATTACAGCAAAATGCAATCGGAAAGCGATTCGCTTCTAATCGTACGAGATGAACAAAGGTGTATACAAAGAGAATAGGGCGTTAGACAGGTGAGAGGGGTTTCTGTGTTTGTGTTTCATTTGTGTATCTATCTGAAGATTATACACAGGAGGACTCATGCAGACGTACGTAAACAGACAGACTGAGAGGCAGACTGAAACGCAGACAGCAAGACAGAAAGATTGGCACATAAATAAATAAATAGATTTCATCAATCAATAATCAATCAATCAATACCGGGGAGGAGAGAGCTCGATACCGTATTGCCCAAGAATATATTAATAAACAAGGCTATATATCAAGCAGAGAGGGTGTAAATCCCTAACTTTACTCACAATTGTAGTCCTCGCATTCATCTATCTTTCATGAAATATAACTGCTGAATACAATGCCTACCTATGGATGCTTGTTCCTTTTTCGGTAGTAGGTGGATCAGAGTTGTGATAGGTAAACTTTTTTCTTTTATTCGTTTCGGGACAAATTTGTAACACCAATTCAATTTTTCTTCAAATTATCAACGAATATTTTGCCGAAAATGTTAAACTTGCTAAAAGTAGGTTAAACACCAGGTGTTACGTTTTCCCCTTTGATCTCTTTTTCGCCGATTTGACTCTGAATATGTATTGTAACTGACAATTAAGCCGCCGGCTTTTATTACGTCATTGTAATGCGAAGTGCATTCGGTTCGCACGGCCTTATCGCTCGAGAGTATTGCAATACGCTTTTCTGTCACAAATCTAAGGATGTTTGTCTTGTCTGATAATTACGACGAACATGAATGGGACAATAAAACAATGTTTTTACCATATATAGATAGATTTACCTTATTAAATTGTAATGCGCTGTGCGTACCCGTTGCGCAGGAAAAGATGTCTGATAATAATATCGTATAGATGTTTTAACTGTTTACTGACTACAAAAAGTCGTTATATAATCCATAAATGCATAGTTCTACGGCGATTATACAACATGATTGAACATAATTGCACAGACTAGGATAACATTGGCTTGAGTGTTCTTTAAAGAGCAATGACCATATCCTTATCTCCCTTGTTATGTATTCGTAATATTTGTCCGAGTCGGAGCATCAGGTTGTGCCCTTGTTTCCCCGGGTTTTTTTTTTATAATTTGAATGCAAAATGTACAACATTTCAATGCGCAACTTATAAGATCTGAATTGCAGACAATACCCTGTATCTAAGAGAGAGTTTGTCAGATAGAACAAAAGTCATCTTTAGTTTCTAGGGCATCCTATCTAATCACTCAACTCTTCACATGCTTGTCTTTCAACGTAATCACTAGAGGACCCCTTCAGTGTGCCTAGAAAAGGAAAGTTTTACACGTTTGCTCATACTTGCCGGGAAGATTCTTTTCACAATCTTTATTATAAAGTAAAAACTGAGGGTCGCTAGCAAATATTTGAATGAAAGCCCATTCTGCTTTACACATAAGAGTTGTTATGTGTTTTGTAGTCCGTAGGATATAAGTAGCTTGCATCGTTCATTAAATGAATCTCTTCTTTCTCTCATAATCGTACTATGCACCAGACGGAAATTAACTAACATTTTCCACAAATCATTAAGTTTCCCCTTAGAATATATGTGTGCGATGCCAAAATCCACTAAAAGTAGGCCGGCTGGCAGTTTAGCGCACCATCCACTAAAGTAGGCCGGCTGGCAGTTTAGCGCACGAAAGGGAAAAATAAAGGTCGATATTGTGCTGGGATGTATTGATTTAAAGGGCCATTATTTGTAACTTTTGACCATTTTTTACCTCGGAAGATTCCATGTTGGAGGCTCATATTTATTGCAAAATGTTGTTTTACGAAGAAACAAACATGATTAGTGATGTTATAGCCACATAAAACTGCTAATTTTTGTTCAAACGTGTTGCCCTTCCGAACTCGTTTGTTGACGTCTGGCATGCTCAGCGTGCTGGGGAGTAATATGGTGACGCCGCGATCACGCCAGATGTACAAGTTCACGTTTATTGCGGGATCAAAACAACATTGCGTCGTGGATTGCCAGACATCTGGCTACGCAACGAGCTCGGACAATGGACTACGACGTAAGTGCCGGGCATAAGTAATGAATATTTATTTTGAAATTGCTGTAAATGGCTCGTGCAGGTGCAGAAGAATGCCTACGTTGCAATCCGCGTGTCAACAGAGTTTGTATTTCTGTCCGGACAAAAATTGAAATTTCTTTGAAAAATCACATGTTATTTAGTTGTAGGGCACGTAATGTTTCCGAATAATATGCGATTCTCTGTTATTTGACAGGCTGTTCAACATGAGCCAGTGATCATTTCAATCAAAACTAACGGAAAAATCGCAAGAAGATACAGCTAATGGAACTTTAAGGAAAGTAGACTTCCTGCAAAACATTTACATTTACATGACGATCGCGAAAGAATGTATATTCACTGACCAGCTATTGATAAAGATCCTCAGCGGATGTTTAAATGTCTCAGACCATTCGACTTAATCAGTCCTGACTAATTGTAAGCAGAGACAACACGCTGATACGTTGATACGCTACTCATTGTGGTGTGCGTGTTGAGGTTTCAAAATGATTACAATTTGATCACAATTTTTTCATCACAATCTTGTCACTGTCGGAATGCTATGTACGGAAACTTTGTGTATCTTAATGGTTGCATGTTTCAGACGAGGGATAGTACACTGAAGTCCACTAGACTGTAGTTAAGCTGTTGTTTATGCTAGAATAAAGGAGTAATTTATGTTCAGCATTACCTGCCATGTTGGAATTGATAACACAAACATCGTTCCGCACAAAATTGTGAAAACCTTGTTTGCGTGTTCAAAAATATGTTTCAGCACTGTAGCAGGCAGGACAAATGAAGAATACACAGTTGTAGCCTACGTTCATATAAATACACCAATGTCAACAAGTAAATCAGCCAAACTAACCTGTGACAATCCGTTAATGATTTCGGCAACGCTGTAAATCTTATTCAGGACAACAACGGTGTCGGTAGTATTGACATCAAGTGACTCTATTTCAACTTCTAAATTACGAATAATTTCATTCGCTTTAACTGCACTCAATGATGACAAATTATAGACCTGAACAAAATATAAATGTATAGGAAAGTTTTAAAAGCAAGCTGTTTTGAAAAATAGATATTGATATCAAGGACCGTGGTAATCTATGGAAGACAAATTTCACATGGAATATATAAGCTTTTGTGTACCATTGACAGCACAATTGTAAAAGTAAAGAAAGAATGAATGAGTGCGTCTTTTTAAACGTTCATGATTATTAAGGAACAAAACTTTTAAATATTGCACGAAAGAAAATATGTCTCTGTATGAAAGAACTCCATGAAGCACGGTTTATCTTACCTGCACATATATAATGTACTCTTCGTGTTCACCATACATATCAACAATTTTCATAAGTAATTCAAAAGTGAAATTACTTTCCCATTTCCCGCTCGATAGTCTCAACATCGGGAAAGATGAACTCGAGGTGTTGTAAACAAGCTGTCCGATGTTGTTAGAAAACTTGTCACGGATCCTGAGTTCATAGGTCAGTCCGAATGTATTGTTATTCGTGTCTTTCCTCGTTTCTGGACACGTTTCTAAGTTGCCTTCATCTCGCCAATCAAAGCATGCCACGTGAATCTCTCTCGAGTGAATTGAACCTACCACAAGAGTAAAACACACGGACTTAACCATTCTCTTCTGATACGAAAACATGTTCATTTTATTTGATATTTGGGTTATTCTACAACTTCATCGAATGAACCTCATGGATTAAATAATGAAGCATTGGCACCGAAACGATTGTTAAAACATTTATTCTACCTTATTCTACCTATCTATCGGATGTTACAAAATGTCATCCGGACTCCCTATAACCAACGTTGTCAACACGTAGATCAACAGTTGCCAATATAATAGCTAAATAAAAACAATGATTTGAAAAATTAATCAAATCGCATTTGCCGATCGAGAAACACATTTTTATCCGTTTTGGATATCGGTTTATCGTTAATTTAAGGTGGAGCTGCATGTTGCCAATACAGTTTTTTTCAAAGCAATATTTCTCATCAAATATGACAAGGAAACCCCTCATACTATATATTTTCAAAAAGTAGAAACTCTAAAGTTTAGTATGGTAGCAGTAGTTTACTCGAAAGATGAAGTGAGTGTAAATTTGGGGTAAAAACTTCAATTTTGGTATTATTGATAGAAATCAATTTAAATCAATAACTTGACGCTATTTTCTGAAATGTAATATTTCACTTGAAAGACGATTATATTAGGGAAAAAACCATTATTTTATATTGTATTATCTAACCTCATTCTAAAATGGCAAAAGTTGAAAGACTGACACTGAAAAAGTGAATAAATCATGATTAGCATAATTAAAATGATTGTTGTTATTCAAAATGTAAGAAATTTATTGCCAAACAAAATTGTCGTTGCATGTAAAGAACATAATGTGAAAATTTCAGAAAAATTTGACCCAGCCGGAGTGGAATTAAATGCTTTAGAAATTTTGAAATTGGGAGGAAAAAGAAGCCAGAAAATAGGGTGATTTGCATACATTTGCATAAATTAACACATCTGTATCACGCAACTTACATCTGCTTGACAAGATTAAAGGTGAACCCAACCAATTTTTAAATCTTGGGTTAAAAAATTAATCAAAATTGAATTAATATTTGCGAAAAAGTGATTTAAGCAAAATGGGCTATGTTAGGCGCAGCGCCCCCTTAAAGTGAAAAAGGTGATATATCATTCCTTATTGTAACATTTCGAAATCCCAACATGGTCTCTTCATGAGATTTACTTCACTCAAAAAAAAGAGTTAATGGAATTTGCTCTTCCTGATGAACTTGAACTTTAAGTTCATGTTTCATTCATATCTAACGGCCGTCAGTCATATAATAAACCTTACTATAAATATTGCATGTCAAATAACAGAACCAGTTTGCATGAAAGAAGAATGCCTTTAGAAAGTCTGCAATATTTGCTGGGTAAACTGATAATTGAGCAACACTATGTACCTTATGAAAGCGTAAAATGCACTAGAAGTGAATAAGAGAAGTGAATATTTCAGATTATATATTATTGCGAATGCAAAACGACATCATAAGAACGCACAGAAAGTGATAATATAATCCTTTCACATTCTGTTCATAGGTGCGCATGTAACCTTAAATCAATGGGAAAGGCAGCACAATGAAAGAAAGGAATCAACGGGTAAGGGAGCAAAGGGAAAACAAGAGTGCAAAGGGGTTATTTTAGAAGGAGGAGATGTGAATAAGTTCTAACACTCGGAGTTTGTTGTCTTTTTATACCTATACTTTATAATCAATACAACGGTGTCAAGCATACAATTTTCCCTTTATAAGTTGCAATGTTTTCAACTTAATTTGATACTTGACTGCAACTGGTAAAAGTTATGTGATAATCGTAAATAGTCAAGAATTGCATAATTTAGGTGATTTTATAGACGCTTTATGCGAGGACAAATGCATTAATCTTAGCAGCTATACTTCCATTACCCACCTTCTTTGCCTTGGTTGACTTGACAATAGCCGCCATATGGAGATTTATTCACATAAGCTGCAAGGAAGAAATAATTTGTTAACACGATACTGTGAGAATGATTTTGTGATCGTTAAATTAGAACAGAAATCGTTATGTCAAAAATAACATCATTTGACAATGTCGATAAAAATTAACAATGAAAATACTTTTCATATTAAAAAGAGAGTACTTGAAAAAAAGTAAGCCAACAAGTAAAGATAAATTATCATTGTCTAAAGAATGTCATATACAGAGACTCTGCAGGAAGTTGAACATATTATAAGAAAATTTTTATTATCGAGGATCACAACTTGATATCACCGCTCAATCGGGAGCAGGTTGCAATTGCAATCACTACTAGTGATTGCAGTTGTTGGATGGAAATTTGACAAATAAAAATTTATTTCGTGGAGGGTATAGGAAACTATCTCATAACATTTATTTAACAGGCTCGACTCATATACATTAGTTATTGATAGCTTCTCTGTTATACAAAGATTGCCTTTCTTCGAAACATTTGTGTAACTGCTTGCTTGAATAATTTGTCCTCCGATTACAAGTACATCGTACTTCGAAATTATTGCCGTGCCCAGTGCTACGCGAAACCAGAAAAGGTGTGGACTCATTGCTTGCTTGCTGTTGTGACATGTACGCTGGCTGAATTAGATCTTCTAGTTCCACTCAAACCCAAAGTCCACTGCAAACTTTGCGAATTTGGCATAAGACCCGTCCAATGATTTCATCAAATGTTGAATTATTCCAATGTGTTTGACACCTATTTGTAAACTTATACCTAGTTGGTCTGAGTGGCTCTTCTCATAGTTTCCTGTCGACCCTCTGGCAAGTCAGACGTTAGAATTCGTTTTCTCATTATTGAAACTCTACACAAAACCGACAATATCACCACTGCAAAGCACAGTTTTAGACAACATGGCAGCTTTCTTGAATGTTTCAAACAAAAGTAGCGAGGTTCATGATGACAACATAGCTCAAAATTAGAAAAGCATCTCAAAGGATAAAGCCTCAGATAATGACCCTCCCATTCAACGGCACGAACAAAAACATACTGCGCGTTGAAAAAACAGTGCTTCAAACACTTTCAAAAAAATAACCAATGAACATCAAACCATTTGACACAGAAAGGGGCATTGCCGTCATCGAAACAAAATATTGCATAATGCATTGACAAACATAGCTAGGCATCAATGATACTACAGGACACTAATAGAAAACGAAACCAAACATTCGTATGCAGCAGTACAAACTCACAACAAACATGTTCGACGGAGTATTTTGTCCCGAGCCAGGGAAATCGGGACAAACTGCCGCATTCACTTTTGTGCGGGTACATTGTTGCTGCAAAATTGTAGATTTTCGGTTTCTGAGACCTCGCTCAGCGCTAGCGCTACAATGTTGATGGCCCTATTGAGTTCCAAATAGGCGTGCCGCACAGGGCACGGCGTGTTGGTGTGAAATCCCTCATATGTACTGCATTTGGTCGTACAGATTTATCACTACTGAAGACTAAACACTATACTACACTAACCTTGTTGTTTACAGGGTTTAGAATTTGTTCAGTCTCGTCGATCACGTTCCTTAAACATTTCATGGAGCCGCCATTACCAACTTCCGGTAATGGCGGCTCCCAGAAATACGGATGCCCCCACGCTCAATGATCTCTGTAGCCAGTAAGCGATCAGCATTTGAAACACTGTATAGCCATTCTGAGGGCTTAAAGAGTATCCTTAAAAGGCAAGTGATTTCACGGTGAATACGCATAGGCACGCGCCTGAGATGGCAGATGACGTCATCAGTGCGTGGGCATAGGTGCGCTCACAAGATGGCAGTTGACGTCATCAATTGCATAGAGGAGGAAAATCCTTGATAAGATTCATACAATTGCTCGAAAATAGGGAAACGTGACAAATTACTCAGAATCGTCATTATTCATGACAAAATTTAGGCATTCGTATCGGGGTAAACTGTGCACCGCTTCTTGCAAACTTGTTTTTCTATTCATATGAAGCTGAGTTCGTGCAGTCTCCTAATAGTCATGGGTGTATGAGAGTTGCAAAACCTTTTAATAACACCCATAGATATATCGATGATCTGATTAGTTTGAACAATGCTGGTAATTCTAATTACCTCCATCACATCTATCCAGATGAATTAGAAATAAAAGAAAACAGAAAGTGGGAGCTCAGCGTCATACCTTGAACTTCCCTTATACATTTGACAAAATATATTGCACACTCTAAGTTGTGTGACAAAAAGGATTCTGTCTGTTGCTTCTCCGCTAGGTGACTGGGTGCCGTATGTTGTGGGTTCGAACCCCGAATGAAGACACTGTATTCAATCGCCGGGTCAAACTTATGCCGTATACATTTCATAACTACTGAGATACTGCAGATCTTGTTATTCATATGATGACATCGAGTGAAACATAGCTTTTCAATCTTAAAGCTAGTGAGACAGGGATTTTCGCAAAATAGGTTGGCTAGATCATTTAAGAAGTTCTATAGTAAATATGGAGATCTTATATCTAAATATGACAATATGTTACTAAAATGATGAGAGACAGTGTTCCTGGCTATGACTGACACCAGTACTTGGGCAGCTAGCTGAATTACCACACAATCACTTTGTTACTGTAGTTCAATCTTAACGGGTGTAGCATACTAGCAGGGTATTATTACCCATTCCGGACACTTGGTATCACAACTTAACTAGTGGTTCGAGATTGCACTATTGGTTTTTTCAGTGTTTTTTTGTTTCGTTGTTTTTTTTTAATTTATTGTTGCTTAGACCTGGTTATTTACTTACATTGAATGATAACGATTGCTTAAATTAATTTGATATCATAATATCTGCGGTTTTTCGACTTCATTAAGCGATGATTAGGAGTTCATATTGAACGAGTGGTACAGACATTAATTCCTTTCAAGAAACGTTTCTCAGCTTTTCTCAAAGTTATATTTAAAATGCAAATTATTTGAAGTCAGTCACTCAATTCATAACAATTAAATACTATTTAAAGAAAATGCGGGTTCACTTACATGTTGTATTTCGAGTGCCATTGTCGATCTCGATAATACTGACAAATATAAAAGACGAATATTTCCAAGATATAATAGCATCTTGGTATCCTATTGCACATGTACCTTCCATGAGTATTCTTATCTCTTGCTCCCTGATGAAACGATTCCAAAGATGAAATTCCGTTATACTGCCCTGAAAGGATTTGAGTTCATTGAAACTATTTCCAAGTTCGCCTTGTTCCTGTCCAAGTATCAGAACCCCGCCTCCCTCAATCATTATATTACTAGGGTTGCCCGGCACGTCAACAGTAAACACAGCAGCTGCGTTGAGATACAGCAGGTAATGCTCGGGATTCATGCTCCAAGTAAAACACCAAAAGGTCCACGTATCAAAACCAGGCTCTTCAAGGAACGTGAACTGCCTCCCCGTAATAATAGCAAATAATGTGTAGCTACCGGCATATAGGTTCTCAAAGCGCATCACGTTAACATCAAATTCTGTTGCATATGATACAAACGTGTAGATATGCGGTATCATTGGATTTGGTATTCTGACCCACGTACAAATTGAAACTTCCGTCATATTGGGAATTGTGCCACAATATTCCACGTGGGACGTATTTGACACTTCTGGAAACGACAATTCTTTATCAGCAAGGTGACCTGAAAATTATGAAATAACAGTTAGCCGTGATTTTGCTCTTTAAAAGAAAGCGTACTTGTATGTTCTAACCCTTAGTTGACTTATTTCATGTTATTTAACCCGCCACGATGCCTAATGTAGGATTTGGTACCCATTACCGCTTATTGAATGAGGCGACATGTCAACGTTTAAGTCGAACATTTGATTTTTTCTCAAGTTTAATACATTTCCATTTTTCTTTGGCACCTGCTATTCAGTGTGGTCATCTTATTCGCTTCGGTACGCTTTTTTTCGAAGTTGTTCATTTATGACTTTGCTTTAATGAGACAGTGAGTTGGATAGCGCTTTTTAGTATTTATAGTATGAGTGGCAACAACAGTCAAAGTGGGTTTCTTCTGAATTTACGTCAATTAATTTCGAGGTACACGTACTACGAACAGTTCTTATATTTTAGAATATTTCCTGTAAGAAGTGCAGTCATTTTACGGGCCGTGTAATTTTTATAAAAACATGTTTGAAACATCTCTGTCATAGTTTAAAAATATTTCATACTTTATATAAAATGTAAAAGCAAGGGGAGGTTTCAGGTGCGGTGAAGAAATTGTATCTAAGATTGTTTCAACCTACCTTTATCCTGACATCGTGAGGCAAAAACTGTTACAATGAGAACCTCTACCAGTAAGATTCGGAGAAACATTGTACAACGACCCATATTGAGTACTCTTCCCTCCCGAATGAGTGACAATACACTAATTGCTGCATTCAGTCCTAACTAATATTTATATCACTTATGGTTGTCACAGACGTTCAGTGAGTGAGATGCTTTCGTTTTTTTTACAGGCGGGCGGGTGAACCTCAAAGTCTATAAGTTAATTTTTTGTTCGTACTAGTATTGGTGAGCGTAGAATTTTTTTGCAGGAAAATGTTTAAAAGTGAATTTCATGGCCACGGTCAGTTTTAAAGCATTCTGTCGACTTCATTATATGAACTTGATGTACGCTAGATAAATCATATCCGAAAAATCTTTGTCATAGGAAATTATGAAGTAAAGTACAACAATTTATGATTGTCTAATATCTGCCTGCTTCCATCCAAAGCAATGCATCAGCTATGTAATGGCAGCGATAGTGGCGGCTGAAGAGGCCGTAATACGAAGAAACATATATGCAGACCAAAGAGACGGACACGAAGATGATCACGTAACAAAACAAAAGCAAACACTGGACTTAAAAAGTTCAAATATACGTTTTTTTAAATTTGAAATATCAAAATACAACAGATTGAGACGGGGAAATCAACATTTAACAGGTGATACTTTATTGCCTGTTTATACTGTGTAATTCATTAAATTTCGTTTTTGTCATTAGTTATGTTTATGTTGAGTACTCAGTGTATTACTCTTGCTTCTCATGTCGGTCTAATCGCTATTTATTCTCGGAGATTTTGGGATTGTACAAGACATCCTCAAGACGGTTTCACTATGTCGGTTTTGTATAACTTTTTTGGAACCTTAGTACGGTCGTTACACTTTAATTAAAGCTTTCATTCATGAAATAGGTACAAAGCGAACTTTCTGCTGCATGTCTTACAGCGAGTGTGTGCAACCTCACGTTAGCTTGACATCCCTAAGGCAGAATATGGCAATCCGGACATATCTAAATGAATTAGCCAAGAGTTCGCTCAACTGCGAGACCATTGAGATATAAGCTTTACCACAGACAGTAGGTTAATGACTTTACCGACCTCGGTACGACACTTTAGACAATAAATGACAAAATATAGCCTTGGTTGGTGTGAAAGTAAATGTTGAGAAAAGTTGTGCAAAAATAGACACTTCTTACTTAGATAGATAGATTTATTGTATTTTTACTTACTTGACAATAAAGAAAGATTGCAATCTTGTAATACCTTCCTGACATCCCGTGTAATTTCATAGTTCGAACTTTTTGCATCTGTGACCACTCAAAGTCAAAACATATTTTCCCGCCACAACCGGCTACAGCATAACCTGAATTCATGTCTTTCTTTCAGTGTATGTATCTCGGCGAATGCGTATGATCAGAGCGCATCGCTCACTCTGGAATTGGTAATCACTTATCCTCTCTCTGATACACTATAGTTATTATAGCAGTAGTTCGTCTACCGGTAATAAGAGGGTTTGGAGAAATGGAGACGCCGTCTCAGTCTTCATCATTTGAACTCAAATAAATCCGATTCACAAGTAATTCCACACAGTAAGGAAAAAGAGATGTGAGAGGGCAACTGACGACCAGAAGCAAGGCAAAACATTATACTTGTATGCGCGGTAGACGCCGTAGAAAGATTTTACTTGCTTCGGCCTAAGGGGCTGTGTTTATCTTCTGTGCCACACAAGACTTACTGGGAAACCCTCTAAATGCTTATCTTTGTAGTGGATGGTATCAGAAAGTTGATAGTATAAAGAAGTTGCAGAATGATAGCAAACTCTAGGCAAAGCAGTGCCTTAAATGTTGATAGTAAGAAACGGTGCCTCGACTCATCCTGCTCCTGACAGAGTAAAGGAACCAGGTGAAAGTGCTATTTTTACTCTTCGCTAGCCGGGATATAGAAACACGTTATTGGCTGAAGTCTTCAAAGATAACACTATTTATTTCATATGTATAGAAGTTACACACTGTCAAATGCTGTCCCTTCACCTGTATTTGTGATAATATATCTTATATAGAGTGCTTTTGTACATGAAATTAAAATCGTATCATCCCCTGTACTTGTTGATATCATGCGTGATCGAACCCTATCATTGCTTCGTCAATATCACTTGCATGTGGTCGCCTAAGGTAGATCGGGGAAAGGGACAGTTTACACGACATTGCTAGATCAAATACCGTACTCGAACAATCGCTACAAAGGAAGTTAATGTCTGTACAAAATGAACAATGCGCTTATGACGTGAACCAATAGCCTTAAACAAAATGGAATGCTCTCAAGAAATATCAATGACTCAATCCTGCCATCCCTTCGCAACAAATTTGAAAGAAATTGAAGAAGAGACAAAAAACACTGAACATGCCGTTAACAATAGATTGATATCCAGTACACGTTTAGTCTTCGAATACTTGTTACTACTTTTAAAAAAGTAAAAACAATGTGAAAATGCCAATCGCATTGCTACATAATTTACAAGATAAGGAAAATGTTTAACAATGCTGAAGTCTAATTTTCTATTTAAAATAATTTTGATACATAGCAGTATAGATATCGCATTCAATTCGTTTTAAAAACGTTTTTACACCTTACTTATAGCACTATTCTTTGGACAAAAATTACTTCATGAGATGAAATTATGTCAAAATTTGATAGTTTTTGACATGGATTACATAAAACGCCGTACTGTGCTTGATACTAATGACACAGTCAAGTTAAAATTGAGAAGTAAATTTAACATATTTGTTAAAGTCTCTCTAGACTTCCACGGCATAAAAATCAATCAAATCAATGACATGCAGTCTCAAGAAGTACATTTACTCCCATATATAAACAAGGCTACTTACAGACCTATGCTCTGTCTTTGCATAAAGTACGTTGTGATTTGTGTTATAAATACAATAGTTGTATGACCGACATAACCTGCAGTACATTTGAGCAGTTTCATCGGTTTTCACCTGCAACAGCTCTATGCTCTCAAATATAAAAGCATATCTTCAAATTCTTGCAATACTTGTCGCTCCGAGTGGCAAACGTTTGTGTGCAACCAAGATGGAAAGCTGTAATGCAATGTATTGTTGCTTCCACATATTCATCGTGTACATATTCATCGAACAAAGGAAATCAGAAATAAAAAAATCAACATATCGCAATTTTACATTGCGTCGTATATGTTTCCACTGATAATGGCCTTTTTCTTTAAAATCCACCTGAACGTCATAGTGAAAAGTATTTAATCTCTATTTTTGCTACTTCCAGTTTAAATGTCATGTGTACGGAAATTTTGACATTTCGATTATGTTTACAGCTAGTAAAATATCTGCATGTGTTTGCAGATCTACGTGTCGAAAGAGAACATGCGTATAACTTATGCATCCTGCTCAATTTTACTACAGCTTACGAATATTTTCAAAGTATGTAAGTACTTATCCTCTTTTTTCCGAGATACATACTGTCAAAATATCTCTTGATGTTTTCTTCGCCATGAAATTGAAATGTGGTAGCTTCCAAAGTGCCATTCCCTTTGAGATCATTTTTGGTCTTCGTTTAGGTTAGTTACAATCGTTCCTTGTCTGTACAAGTCATCTCGTTTAAATATGAACGGTTTCTTTCGCAACCTAAGAAGGTTGGCAAATATGACAGCGAATATTATCACCTGTGTGACAATGTTATTTACCAAAGGTAGCTGTTCTTCAAATACATAATTATGTGCGTACGAAAATACACATGCATATGTACATTCATCAATCCGTCCGTCCTTCCATCCATCGATCCATCCATCAATCACCATCCATCCATCCATCTATCCGTCCATCCATCCATCCATCCATCCATCCATCCATCCATCCATAAATACTTACAGACAGACAGAGAGCCAGAGAGATAGACACAGACAGACAGACACACACACACACACACACACACACAGGCACAAAGACATACACACATACATACAAACACACATCATACATACATACATACATACATACATACATACATACATACATACATACATACATACATACATACATACATCATACATATATATATACATTCATACATTCATACATACATACATACATACATACATACATACATACATACATACATACATACATGGCGAATGTGACTGGATAGGAGATGAACGAATCTCAAGAAGTGGCCTTTTTCAGAAGCCAATAGTCTTGCTTTCGTCGGTCCTTGATGGTTGACCTGTGTAATCCAGCTATAGCACCCGAAATCGAATCTGTGAGAATAATACAGTCGACAGAGAAGTTAAAGTGTAAATCGTTGTGTTTTTATTGGTTAAATAAACTAGAGTAAAGACGCAATGGCACAGAATCTTAAAAACATACACCAAATATTTCATCACAAATCGTATCACAGCATTGAAAACATGCTTACATCAAGGATTATGTTAGAGCAACAACTAATTAACTAACTACCTAACTAACTAACTACTAACTAACTAACTAACTAACTAACTAGAGAGAGAGAGAGAGAGAGAGAGAAGAGAGAGAGAGAGAGAGAGAGAGAGAGAGAGATAACACCAGGATGTTCTTCTCGCCAATAACCAAGACGACGTGGTTGGTCTTTTGACGTGGCTTATTAACTTGTAGGTAGGTTTCACCTTTGTTACAATGCTGAGTTTGAAAAGCGTTTTCATTGTGTATTTTCGAAGTTTGAGGCTACACCCACATTGAGGCACATTGAAGGACCTTGCTCTTTGCCCATTGGACTGTGAGTCATTCTGAATCTCAAGCTTCAGTAGCATCAGATTCATTTGTTTAGTAGCTTTGTACGTATTGGTTTGATTTTTGAATATCAATAGTTCAACAAGAAATGGATTTGTTCAACTTACAGACTTTTATTTTTTTTTCCTTGTTTGTTATTTTGATAATATGAACAAGAGTCCGTGTTTAGTTGGCTAGCTAATTTAAAAGACGATCGAACTACCCAGGATATATATATATATATATATATAGAGAGAGAGAGAGAGAGAGAGAGAGAGAGAGAGAGAGAGAGAGAGAGAGAGAGAGAGAGAGAGAGAGAGAGAGAGAGAGAGAGAGAGAGAGAGAGAAGTTTACAGATGTCCTCATTGGAAAATTACAGTGCTCGATAAGGAAAGCAGACCTTTATGAATAATAACACAAATTACTTCAAGTACAAAGTAATAATATCTGTTACTTAAGTTTCATTCATCGTGCAATCTTCAGACAGATTGACGATTGCAGGAAGCATGAAACTTAAGTAACAGATATTATTACTGTGGACTTGATGTAATTAGTGTTAAAAAATTATCGTCTGCACTTTCTTTCCTGAAGAAAAAAGTTCAAAGTTAATGAACAATATAGGAAAACTTTCACCTTTCACCTTGGAATGATGTATATCAAATGACTTTGGTGTTGTTGTGTATGTAGTACGGGTAATCAAAATGGGATTCCCCTATTCATTGGGCATTTACGATTGGACATTTACGATAGTATTTTGACAAAAACGTTCGCGTGGCCAGCAAAATGGATGATACTTCAGATCGAACGTTTTTGCTGGAAGACCTAGCACCAAGTAAGACATGGCTGCCGGTAGTAGTGGCCCGTACTGCAGGATGTGGTGTTCCCTATTCATGGTCAAAGTAAGGACAGCGGAGCATATGCAAAACTTAAATGATTCCCCTCAATACAAACTAATGATTAGTCTCGCTTCCAGACCTCGTCGCTTCGTCAGTGCAAAGTGCGCCACTGGCGGTAGGAACATAAAGTGATTTTTTCCACTGGCTGGATATCAAACATTGATATAAGATAACGAAAACATGTACGCCTGAAGTGGAGTGAACCGCTACGGCTGACACTGCTAATAATACTGCAGCGAGGATGCTGAGTGATATAGACAGAGCAGCATGCTTATTTTCTTCCGAAGTTTGATGTTTTGTAAATAATGGACCAGAAATAAGCAGAATACCAGCAATGTTGAAAACGTTAGTAATTAGGTTCACTACTTTACATTTTTCTCGATTGTAAATACAAGCAAATAGAGCGGTTAATATCGGTAGGGCTCCAAAGGTAATGGATGTGACATTTCCAGCAAGACCAAAGCTAAACGAATAGTTGATGGCTATTCGTGCAGCAGCTCGTACGGAAGAGTTCACACCCAATAAACATCTTTCCTTTTTACTGTAGTCGAAGAATGGGAACTTGAAATAGGCTATCAATGGAGCTGTAAATAGGACGCAAACTAGATCATGAAAAAATGTTATTTGTAGAGTTGCTGCCCCACGGTTTTCGGCGAGAACAACGAATATTAATCCAAATAGTATACCAGCTAAGGTCGCCAACGAGACACCCAAAGCTGATTTGCACGCTCCCTTCTTGTCGTTTTATAGACTTTCCCGGGGGAACAACTGGGTAATCTCATCGTTGGCCGCTTCCAATTCCATCTTCTTGTAATTTTGGCAGTTTTCCTGGCAGATGGAATTCTGAATATCCTCTTTTGGCACCTCAGCATATACATGTAGGTGCGTCAATAGATATGCAAACGAGATAGCTTTTGCTTTCCACTGACAGTGCATGATCAAATATACGTAAAGTCCTTGCTGTTGACCCGTCTAATTTGCATGAAGTACTTGAAGGAAACATTCACCTTTCACTTTGGAATGATGTATATCAAATGACTTTGGTGTTGTTGTGTATGTAGTACGGGTAATCGAAATGGGATTCCCCTGTTCACAGGGCATTTACGATTGGACATTTACGATAATATTTTGACAAAAACGTTCGCGTGGCCAGCAAAATGGATGATACTTCAGATCGAACGTTTTTGCTGGAAGACCTAGCACCAAGTAAGACATGGCTGCCGGTAGTAGTGGCCCGTATAGCAGGATGTGGTGTTCCCTATTCATGGTCAAAGTAAGGACATCGGTGCATATGTAAAACATAAATGATTGCCCTCAATACAAACTTATGATGTGATGGAAATTTAAAGGAAGGTCGCGTCTCATCGCCACCTTAATATCGCCTGGAAATTGTTTGGAATTTTATTCTTTTGGATTTAGTTTTGACGATTGACAACGACTTTGACTGACAGTTGCACTTAAAAGAAGTTGCGCCTTGCAAATGATTTCTTCTTGTTTATTTTATGGACCTTGAAGTTACCGTTTGTCTTCCCGCTAGTGATGTATTGTTTTAACAACTGCTTAAGTTATTAGCAATAATCGGGACTTGAGTCTAGCCCACTGTGTTTGTGTTGACATATAGTTTCATCCACTTGGACAATATACTTAGATGAGGGTTACCGTCCCCCTGTGCTTTTGCCGACTCACTTTTGTTTATTGTAGATGGATACCAAAGTCATGACATTATGCAAATTTTCAATCGATATATGAGTAGTACTTTTTAATGAGTTAGACAGAGACATGTTAGAGAACCCATGGGAACTTGACAAAACCTGTTGCAGACCTGAACGATACCTTTCAGAGACTTCCCAAAGACCGTGACTCGAAGAATTTTGTTAGACAGTCCCAACTATAGATTCTATACCCTGTATATTCTGTGTTACTCGGTTAATAAACTAAGAGTACAAAATGGTGATATTTCTAGACAAATCATTCAGAATTATACACGCTGATCTGTGATGGAGTGACTGTAATCTGTCGATATCAGTTTTGTTAGCCCCGTCCCAAATTATACCACAATAATAAAACAAAGGTTGAGTTAAAGAGTTGTACATCAAAGTACAAGTTTTAGTGTCGATATTCGGTCTGATACGACGTAGTATACCAAGACTTGCAGAAATTATTTTGTTTAACCATGACAAATGGACATTCGAGTTTAGAAATTCGTCAAAAAAGCCACATAAATATTTGAAGCAGTCAACCAGTTCAATTCCTGATCATACGTTTTTATTATGAGTGATCCAGCTTTTTGATATTATGAAATGAACCAAAAAGCATCCATTCAGATTTTTGGATATTCAGTGTCAACCTATTCGTATCTAGCCATTTTGCAACTTTCCCTAGTTTCAAAGAGAGAATATTATTGATCTCACTGACTGAATCACCAGAAGCTATAATAGCATCGTCGTCGGCTTACAAGGCAGTTTTACTCTCTGTTATGGTAGCTGGAAGGTTTTAAATAAAAATTATGAAGAGCAAAGGGCCCAATATTGAACCTTAGGGTACCCCATAAGAGACATATTGGAAAGCCGGCTGTAGAAATAGTCAAATAAGTGACATCGCATTATGTATACTGAGTTCAATAGCTTAAAAATGCCGAATCGACGTAACGTTTCGTAACAAATGCTAGCGACATTGCTTGAACTACAACATTTGAATATCAAAGACGATGCGCAGTGCATTATTTGTACCACAGTCTTCTCTTACTTCACCGAAATGCGATGTTAACAGCTTAAAGGGGGCTAAAAATGACTGTTCTAAACTCCAAATAAGTTGATAATTACATATCACATATATATGGCCACTTATTTTGCAAATTCAAGGTTACAGTATCCAATACATGGTTTCCAGTGGAACTTTGACTTGTCAACTAGGCAGTCGAACATTGAATATGCACCTTAAAAATGCGTAAACATTTGTACATGCCTCTCTTGACCGGTCTTATTTATATTGAGAAGAAAGCCTGGTATCTTCATTGTTTATAATAAGCAGTGACAATCAAGGTGACGCGTACCTTTGACTTTGTGCCCATTTAGCTTTTGGTCATTGTGTAGAGCTTGTGTTCGAAATAATAAAAATAATAATATACGTCTGTATCAGCATCAATAATTCGCGTCAATGTTGGTGAGACGATATGAATGGTTATATTTTTAACATCTTATGTCCTTAAGATTCAACAAATGCTTAATAATTCATATGTATAATCACAGTTGCTTTGTTTCAAAGCCAGTTGTATGTAAACAAATGCGCAGAGGAAAAATTCCAGACAGCTTTTTTATCCATTGTATTGAAATCTCAATTGTAACAATCTATTTTGTCATTACGTTGTGAAGCGTGAACTTTCTTTTCATTAAAATATGTCGGCCAGGTATTTTTACACGCTGCAGCCATTTCCAACGGGGCCAAAACATGGCATAAGCTATCAAGAAATGAGAGACGTTTGCAAAAAAAGGTCAAGTTGTGGAACGATATAAACGAAAGACGAACGAATCATTTAAAAGGGTGTATTATATAGGCAGTTTGTTTGCCTTCAACACCATGAAAGGAGAAGCTTAGTTAATTGTTATTAGATTTATATGTAAAAACACTTGTATTATGTGTTACTTGTGGAAATGGTTTAAAGGATATGTCATTGTTAATTCGACGCATGAATTGACCCTCAAATCAATTCAATTGAGTCCGTAAAAGCTGTGCAGTAATTTTTAATATAAGACGAATTTGTTTCTTATTTGCGTGAGAAGGTTTATTTCCCCTTTATTATCCTAACTTTGAAGTCTCATTCTTGCCCCTCGGTAGAAACGCCATATACATAAAAGTTTTGCAAGATATGTAATTTATTTTAATTTTCAACTATAGAGCCAAAATGAAAGGTATCGCGTACTGGGTATTTATATTCATTTCAATCGTACAATATGGGTTTAAAATACTTGTAAGCGCATTTAGGCCTCAACTGTAAGCGTTAAGAAAAGTTTCCTTGCTGTGGCGTCCCGAGCGTACATAAAGCCTGAACACCTACACCTACTGACTGACTGAAGGTTTGTTGGCAGTAAGATCAGTCGGGTGATCAGTTTTTTACACGACAACTTTTGTTACGATTACACAAGTACTTACATTTGGAATATCTATACACTAAACTATACTCTAATACGCATTGGTTTCATGTTACATGTCTCAATGTGCTATGTTATACTTATATACGTAGAAAAGAACATTGTCAAATACCCGAGATAACAGGTTTCCCAAGTTTTATCCGCTAACTAGAAAATAGCATGCCAGGCCAATAGCCTCTTCCTGCCAGTCTTCTCAATACCGGGCAGACATGTCAAAATGCCGGGGAGTGAACACTCATTTTAAAGTCAAGCTCAATTGTCCTTATGTTCTCCTGTTGAAACTCTTTCATCCTGATCTCTACGTGCCGGTTATCCCTTTTCCTCATGTCTCGACGTTTGCCCTCTGTTCCCAGCAGGTGTATATAGCAACTATCGCTGAACTGATAATGACGAGAACGCTTCCTACTATTTCCGAGACCTTCACTGTTTTTCCAAAAATGAAAACATCACCAATGTAGGCCACACAAATCTGAATGTTTACAAGAAGTGTAACAGTGGCTGCATCTTCTTTCTGGAGAGCGAAAATGGCAGCTAGCGACGCCAACAGATAGCAGAGGGCTACCAATAGTATATAAGCCCAGCACATGATACTCAGGTGCCACTTGACAAAAGTTCCAAAGAACAGCATCGGAAAGGTAGCCACGGCACCGACAACACCAACGTACAGTAAAATAACGAAAACATGTACGCCTGACGTGGAGTGAACCGCTACGGCTGACACTGCTAATAATATTGCAGCGAGGATGCTGAGTGATATAGACAGAGGTTTGATGTTTTGTAAATAATGGACCAGAAATAAGCAGAATACCAGCAATGTTGAAAATGTTAGTAATTAGGTTAACTACTTTACATTTTTCTCGACTGTAAATACAAGCAAATAGAGCGGTTAATATCGGTAGGGCTCCAAAGGTAATGGATGTGACATTTCCAGCAAGACCAAAGCTAAACGAATAGTTGATGGCTATTCGTGCAGCAGCTCGTACGGAAGAGTTCACACCCAAAAAACATCTTTCCTTTTTACTGTAGTCGAAGAATGGAAACATGAAATAGGCTGTCAATGGAGCTGTAAATAGGACGCAGACTAGATCGTGAAAAAACGTTATTTGTAGAGTTGCTGCCCCATGGTTTTTGGCGAGAACGACGAATATTGTCATTAAGCCAAATAGCATACCAGCTAAGGTCGCCAACGAGACACCCAAAGCTGATTTGCACGCTCCCTTCTTGTCGTTTGATAGACTTTCCCGGGGGAACAACTGGGTGATCTCATCGTTGGCCGCTTCCAATTCCATCTTCTTGTAATTTCGGCAGTTTTCGTGGCAGATGGTATTCTGAATACCCTCTTTTGGCACCTCAGCATATACATGTAGGCGCGTCATTAGATATGCAAACGAGATAGCTTTTGCTGTCCACTGACAGTGCATGATCAGATAATACGAAAAGTCCTTGCTGTTGACCCGTCTAATTTGCATGAAGTCCTGGAAGAAAGCATTCACCTTTCACATTGGAATGATGTATATCAAATGACTTTGGTGTTGGTGTGTACCTACTACGGGCAATTGAAATGATCTTCCCCGTTTACGTGCATTGAAATGTCTTTATTGGGCATTTACGATATTATTTTGACAAAAAACGTTTGCGTGGCCAGCAGAATTCGCGATTTATGGATGATACTTCAGATCGACCGTTTTTGCTGGAAGACCTAGCACCAAGTAAAAAAAGGCTGCCGGTAGTAGTGGCCCGTAGTGCAGGATGCGGTGTTCCCTATTCATGGTCAAAGTAAGGACAGCGGAGCATATGCAAAACTTAAATGATTCCCCTCAATACAAATTTATGATGTGATAGAAATTTAGAGGAATGTCTCGTCTCATCACCACCTTAATATCACGATGAAATTGTTTAGAATTTTAGTCTTTTGGATTTAGTTTTGACGACTGAAAACGAATTTGACTGACAGTTGCACTTAAAAGAAGTCGCGCCTTGAGAATGATCTCTTCTTGTTTTTTTGCCGGACCTTGAAGTTACCGTTTGTCTTGCCGCTAGTGATGTATTGTTTTAAGAACTATCAGCTATAATCGGGACTTGAGTCTGGCCCACCGTGTTTATGTTGACATATAGTTTCATCCACTTGACAATATACTTAGATGAGACTTACCGTCCTCCCCTGTGATTTTGAGTTAGACAGAGACATGTTAGAGAACCCATGGCAATCTGACAGAAACCTGTTGCAGACCTAACGGATACCTTTCAGAGACCACCAAAGACCGTGACTCGAAGATACCCTCTATTCTGTGTTACTCGGTTAATAAACTACGAGTACAAAATGATGCCCATTTCTAGACAAATCATTCAGAATTATAAGGGATGCTCTATGGAGTGACAGTAGCCCGTCGATATCAGTTTTGTTAGCCCCGTCCAAAATAATATCACAATAATCAAACAAAGGTTGAGTGAAAGAGTTATACATCAAAGTGCAAGTTTAAGTGTCGATATTCGGTCCGATACGACGTAACATACCGAGACGTCCTGAAATTATTTTGTATAACCAAAACAAATGGACATTCCAGTTAAGAAATTCGTCGAAAAAGACCCCGAAATATTTGAAGCAGTCAACCCGTTCAATTACCTGATCATACATTTTTATTATTGGTGATCCAGCCTTTGATATTATGATGTTAACCAAAAATCATCCATTGACTTTTCTCGATATTAATTATCAACCTATTCGTATCTAGCAATTTTGCAACTTTCCTAGTTTAAAAGTCAGAGAATATTATTGATCTCACTAACTGAATTACCAGAAGCTATAATTATAGCAGTGTCGTCGGCTTACAAGGCAATTTTACTCTTTTAAAAAGTAGCTGGAAGGTTGTAAAAAATTTTGAAGAGCAAAGGGCCCAATATTGAACCTTAGGGTACCCCATAAGAGACATATTGGAAAGCCGGCTGTAGATATTGTCAAATAAGAGGCAATCGCATTATGTATACCGAGTTCAATAACTTAAAAATGCGAATCGACGTAACGTTTCATAACAAATGCTAACGACATTGTTTGAACTACAACATTTGAATATTAGAGACGATGCACAATGCATTATTTGTACCACAGTCTCCTCTAACTTCAACGAAATACGACGCTAACAGCTTAAAAAAGGCTAAAAGTGAATGTCGTAAACTTATAAGCTTCCTTATAAGCCGAAAATTAAAGATCACACACATCTGGCCACTTATTTTGCAAATTCAAGGTCACAATATCCAATACATGGTTTCCAGTGGAAATTTGACTTGTCGACTAGGCAGGCGAACATTGAATATGCATCTTAAAAATGCGTTAACATTTGTACATGCCTCTATTGACCGGTCATTTATACTGAGAAGAAAGTTTCAAATTGGTATCTTCATTGTTTATAATCAGAAGTAACAATCAGGGTGACGCGTACCTTTGACTTAGTGTCCAGTTTGTTTTTGGCCTTTGTGTAGAGCTTGTGTTCGAAATAATCAAAATAATTATATACGTTTGGTCAGGATCATTAATTCGCGTCAATGTTGGTGAGACGATATAAACATCTTATATCCTTAAGATTCAACAAATGCTTAATGATTCTTATATTCTCACAAATGCTTTGTTTCAAAGCCAGTTGTATGTAAACAAATGCGCGGAGGAAAAACCCCAGACAGCTTTTTTTTATCCGTTGTATTGAAATCTCAATTACAACAATCTTCTTTGTCATTACGTTGTAAAGCGTGAACCCTCTTTTCATTAAAATATGTCGGCTAGGTATTTTTACATGCTGCAGCCATTTCCAACGGGGCCAAAACATGGCATAAGCTATCAAAAAATGAGAGACTTTGGAATTAAAGCCAAGTTGTGGAATATTATGAACGAAAGACGAACGAATCGTTTCAAAGGGTGTATTTTATAGGCAGTTTGTTTGTCTTCAACACCATGAAAGGAGAAGCTTCGATAATTGTTACTAGATTTACATATATATAAAAACACTTGTATAATGTGTTACTTATAGACATGGTTTAAAGTATTTGTCATTGTTGATTCGACGCCTGAACTGGCCCTCAATTAAATACGATTGATATCGTAAAAGCTGTGTAGTAGCTTTAATACAAGCCGACTTTGTTTCTAATTGGCATGAGGAGGTTTGTTTATGTTGACCAATCAGTGTATTACTCTTTCTTCTCATGTCGGTCTCATCGCTATTTATTCTCGGAAATTTTGGGACTGTAAAAGACATCCTCAAGACGATTAACCCTATGTCGGTTTTGTATAACTTTTTCGGAACCTTAGTACGGTCGTTACACTTTAATGGGAGCTTTCATTCATGAAATAGGTACAAAGCGAACATTCTGTTGCATGTCTTACAGCGAGTGTGCAACCTTAAAGCTCGTTAGCTTAACATCCCTACGGTAGAATGTGGCAATCCGGACATATCTGAATGTATTAGCCCAGAGTTCGCTCAACTGCCAGACCATTGAGTTATAAACTTTACCACAGACAGTAGGTTCGTGACTTTACCGACCTCGGTACATCTTAGACAATGAATGACAAAATATAGCCTTGGTTGGTGTGAAAGTAAATGTTGAGAAACTTTGTGCAAAAATAGACACTTCTTACTTCCTTGGCAATAATGAAAGATAGCATTCTTGTAAATACCTTCCTGACATCCCGTGTTTTCTCATAGTTCCAACTTTTTGCATCTGTGACCACTCAAAGTCAAACATACATATGTTTTCACGCTACAACCGGCAACAGCATAGCTTGAATTCATGTCTTTCTTTCAGTGTATGTATCTCGGCGTATGTGTATGGTCAGAGGGTATCTCTCACTCTAGTATTGGTAATCACTTATCCTGTCACTGGTACACTATAGTTATTGTAGCAGTAGTTCATCTACCGGTATTAAGGTTTGGAGAAACAGAGACACCGTCTCAGTCTTCATCATTTGAACTCAAATAAACCAAATTCACAAGTAATTCAAAAAAGAGACGTGAGAGGGCAACTGAGGACCAGCAGCAAGGCAAAACATTATAACTGTATGCGCGGTAGACACCACAGAAAGATTTTACTTACTTCGGCCTAAGGGGGCTGTATTTATCGCGTGTGTCAGGACTATTGTTCTGTGCTACACAAGACTTACTGGGAAAACCTCTAAACGCTTATTTTTGTAGCGGAAGGTATCAGCAAGTCGATAGTATAAAAAAGTTCTCGGCAAAGTAGTGCCTCAAATGTTTGATATTCAGAAACGGGGTCTCGGCTCATCCTTCTCCTGCCAGTGTAAAGGAACCACGTGAAAGTGCTTCTTTTACTCTTCGCTAGCGGGGATACAGAAACACATCATAGGCTGAAGGTCTTAAAAGATAACATTATTTATTTCATATGTATAGAAGTTACACACTGCCAGGTGCTGTCCTTATGCCTGTATTTGTGATCATATCTCTTATATAGAGAGCTTTTGTACATACAATTAAAATGTAAACTCATCGTAACATCTCCTGTACTTGTTGATATCATGCGTGATCAAAGCCTATCATTGCTACATCAATATCATTTGCATGTGTACGTCTAAGGTAGATCGGGGAAAGGGACAGTTTACACGACATTGCTAGATCAAATACCGTACTCGAACAATCGCCGCAAAGGAAGTTAATATCTGTACAAAATGAACGTGCGCTTATGACGTGAACCAATAGCCTTAAACAAAATGACATGCTCTCAAGAAGTATCAATGACTCGATCCCGCCATTCCTGTGCAACAAATTTGAAAGAAATTCAAGAACAGACAGAAAATATTGAATCTGTCGTTAACAATAGATTACTATCAAGTACATATTTAGCCCTTGAATAATTACTTATTTCAAAAAAGCGAAAACAATTTGAAATACCAATCGCATTGCTACATAATTTACAAGATTAGAAAATTGTTTAACAATTCTGAAGTCTAATTTTCTATTTAAAATAATTTGATACACATCAGTATAGATATTGCATTACATACGTTCTATAAACCTTTTACACCTTACTTATAGCACTATTCTTCGGACAAAAATTACTTCATGAGATGAAATTATGTCAAAATTCCATAGTGTTTGAGATGGATTACATAAAACGCCGTACTGTGCTTGATACTCATGACACAGTCAAGTTAAAATTGAGAAGTAAATTTAACATATTTTTAAAAGTCTCTCGTAGACTTGAACGGCACAAAAATAAATCAAATCAGTGACATGCAGTCTCAAAAATTACATATATTCCAATATAAACAAATTACTTAACGACCTATGCTCTACCTTTGTATAAAGTTTCTTGGATTTCGTTGTGCGAAGTGTTATAAATACAATAACCTACTTCTATGACCGATATAACCTGCAGTACATACGGGCAGTTTCATTTTTTTCACCTGCCACAGCACTATGCTCTCACAAAATAGAAAAGCATATCTTCAGATTGTTGCAATACTTGTCGCTCTGAGCTGGCAAACGTTTGTGTGCAACCAAGATGAAAAGCTGCAGTGCAATGTATGGTTGATTCCACATCTTCATCATGTACATATTCATCGAACAAAGGAAATCAGAAATAAAATTTCAACATATCGTAATTTTACATTAAGTCGTATAAGTTTCGACTGATTATGTTTTTTTTTCTAAAATCCACCTGAACGCTATCTGTGAACAGTCCTTAATCTCTATGTTTGCTACTTTCAGTTTAAATGGCATGTGTATGGAAAGTAACTTGACATTTCGATTATGTTTACCGCTAGCAAAATATCTGCATGTGTTTGCAGATCTACGTGTCGAAAGAGAACATGCGTATAAGTTTATACATCCTGCTCAATTTTACAACAGCTAACGAATATTTTCCAAAGTATGTAAGTAATTATTCTTTTTTTTAAGAGATACACACTGCAAAAATATCGCTTGATATTTTCTTCGCCATAAACTTGAAATGCGGTAGCTTCCAAAGCGCCAATCCCTTTGAGATCATTTGTGGTCTTCGTTTAGGTTGGTCACTATCGTTCCTTGTCTGTACAAGTCATCTCGTTCAAATATGAACGGTTTCTTTCGCAACTTAAGAAGGGTGGCAAATATGACAGCGAATGTTATCGCCTGTGGGAAACCAAAATGTTATTTACTAAAGGTGGCTGTTATTCAAATACATAATTATGTGCGTACGAAAATACATGCATATATATATATATATACATTCACCCATGCATCCGTCCGCCGTCCATCCATCTATCCATCCATCCATCCATCCATCCATCATACATACATACATACATACATACATACATACATACATACATACATACATACATACATACATACATACATACATACATACATACATACATAAATGCATTCATGCATGCATGCAGGCATGCATGTTTGACTACAGACAGAGAGACAACTGAAATACTCAGACCTACAAATATATATAAATTGTATACCTTGAATGGTTCAACAAGGGCCGCTGACGAGATCAACGATGTGAACTCCGCTATCAACCACCGCTTGGATTTCTCCGGACCCCATTCAAGACTGTACAGTATTACGAAAAAGGTTGAAACAAAGGACGAGATGAACACCAGAATCCATGCGATTATTCTGTACCATCGTGATGTCCTCCTTTGAGGAATATTGGTAGATTCCTGGCTTCCATGACTAATAATTCGATTGTTGGTAGAAGGGAAAATCTTTAAGTCGTGTTCTGATTTCTTGAAAAGCGTTACCATGGCGATGGAGACGGGTAGCGTAACTAGACTGCTGATCAGGGCAATGTAGACTGTACCGAGTGACAAACTTTGTGACCAAATCTCAACTGTTTTCGTCGACTGCACTCTGTCTTCTGTTTCATAAAACATCGCGTTGACGATCATAGCAAGACATAATATGGCGGCGCAGCACGACAGACGTTGAACTCGGGTGAAGTTACTCGGCATTTGTCGGGTCATCAGCGAGCCCCACATGTACTCATCGTAAACTTGTATGCGAATGTGACTGGATAGGAGATGAACGAATCTCAAGAAGTGGCCTTCCTCAGAAACCAGTAGTCTTACTTTCATCGGTCCTTGATGGGTGACTCGTGTAATCCAGTTATAGCACACGAAATCGAATCTGTGAGAATAATACAGTCGACATAGAAGTTAAAGTGCAAATCATTGTGTTTTTATTGGTTATAAACTAGAGTAAAGACCCAATGTCACAGAATCTTGAAAACATACATCTCAAATCTTTCATCACAAATCATATCACAACGTTGAAAACATGCTTACATCAAGGAATATGTTAGAGCTACTAATTGACTAATTAACTAACTAACTAACTATATATACTCTCTGTGCCCAAGTTCAGAGGTTGCCATGAAGCCATTATGGTGATAACCGGGAGGGCACATTATATACATTTTGCATATATATATATATATATATATATATATATATATATATATATATATATATATATATATATATATATATATATATGGCACAAGTCCACTACTTAATTTCCCATAGGCCACCGCAGTAGCGTTGAGCTCGATTTTCCTATTTCAAAACATTCAGTGGCACGAATCCTCTTATCAGGTATTAGGTTAATGTCAGTTTGACTACTGATGAATTTTTCGTGTGGGCAAGTCCACGGAAATTTTGAGATAGCGATACAAATAGCGCCCTCAGTGGTGTTTTTGACATAATTAATGCTTATGATTTCTATGGCCCATAGAACTCCTCATATTACCACTGAATGTTTCAGCCATTATTCACAAGTCTGCATTTTGATTCAGGCAGAAAAATATCTTCACGAAAACTCTTGACATTAAAGTTCAAACTAAACAAGCATCAATGCAGGTATCAAAACTTCAAGGTCTGCACTATTTTCCTTCCGAACTATCTTCGTGGATAACGAACCCGGAAGTGAATTAGTGGTCATGTTTCAGATAGATAGATAGATAGATAGATAGATAGATAGATAGATATATAGATAGAAAGATAGAAGTTTACACATGTTCTTATTGGAAATTACAAAGCTTTATAAATAATAACACAAATTACTTTAAGTACAAAGTAATAAAATCTGTTACTTAAGTTTCATGCATCGTGCAATCCTCAGACAGAAGATTGAAGATTGCAGGATGCATGAAACTTAACAGACATTGTTACTTTGGACTTACTGTAATTTGTGTTAAAAAAATTATCGTCTGCACTTTCTTTCGTGAAGAAAAAAGTTAATAATTAATGAACAATATAAAGAAAAAACAGATTGAGCGTTGGCATCGTAACGGTTATTCTGTGTCACAGTATATTACTTTGACAATATAGATGCAACGTTAAATATAGTACAGCACAATATGAATAGAAACAAATCCAGCTTACGGATGTACACGGTCTCTTTCACATGTCCCGAAGTAATGTGTTTGCTTACCTTTCATTCCTCTGTACATCAACTATCTCAATCCTCTCTAAATACCACTTATCATACCCTTTCGCATCAGATAACCGAAGATCTATGTCCATACAGTGAAATGGCCCAAGGTGGTATCTTTCTGACACAAGGAAGCTACAAATACTGCCCGTTTTTAAGTTCTGGAACATAAATAAAGGGAAAATCTGATAAATGATCCAAGAAGTTTTTCAAGTATTCAAGTTGTCGTCACGTAAAATAACGTTTAACCTCGGTTTTTACTGGTGCACATCTATAGGTGGCGCTTAGCATTAGAAAAACGACAACCGGAGCGTTCATGTTGAAAGTGTGCGCGTTAATAATACTTCGGTCTAAAATAATTCCTGTGTCAAGACTTCCTGCGTAAAACGGAAATTGCACTCAACTCAAATGCTTACGTCACATGGTGCAGTTGGTCTTCCGAGCTCTGTGTAGTGAAAATTCACTAATCATCAGACGCAGGCATGTTACAACTTGCCAAACAATTAGAGGGCAAGAGGGTCTTTAATTTTAATACATAATATAAACCAACCTGTGACATTTTCTCCTTAAAACGATAGTCGAATTCAGATATAAGAAAATCGATACGTTCCTTTTTTCTGACTTGTACGCAATGTAACTGTAACAAACAGTGATGCGTACCCGTGAACAGCGCAACTTAAAGTCCATAATTGCATCGATTCACATACTTACTAAACGGTGCTTCCTGTCCACGAGTCGAATAATTCTACTCGGTCCTAAATCACCAAATAGTTGAATAGCCACTTGGCTGGTAGTACCAGAACCGGGTCTAATTCCAGTGAAGACTGTTATGCGATAAAAATACCGTTCATCGGACGTGTTATGAATCTGAGGAGCTGATTGCCACTGAAGAAAGAGAACAGAGGTTTTATCACGTTAACTGTAGTTCGTCAACGAATTGCTTGACAATGTTTGTAATGTTTTGACAGCGGGAAGCGAGTAGCAAAGTTCTTTTTGACAAACCCTCACAAGTGCACTTACTATCAGCAGCAATTGACGGTCTTTCGTACAATAACAGAATCCCTGACAATGCTTGGTTGAAATGCAATGACTAAATCTAGTATATTTTTGTGACTCGTGTCGGACAGATGCTCAAACCTTACCCGAGACATTCTTGGCCTTCGGGGGAATGAAATTATTTTTCCAAAGTCACATATAGTGAATTCATTGCATCCCATCAAAGGTAACCTAAATTTTTGGGTTTAGGCAGCAATGGATATTCATAATGTAAACGTTTGCCGTGCGTGCTAGATCATTTACTTTATGTAACAATTATCATCAGATTAATTAACAACGGCCACTGTGTAAATTGCATCTAATTCTTATGGCTCATTACTATCATTAATGACCCCAAAGAAGCCACTCATTTTCAGTGTGATATTGTAACAGACGTAACTTCCTGTGATTCACCGAGCTTGTTTACAATTCCAATCTTTTAAGTATGTATCTGTCTTGCGTTGACTCATGTGTGTTATGTTTAAATATATGTTAAAGTTATAGACTTTCACGTTCAACAGAAATTCCACCAATTTGTGAGATGATCTTTCAAGTTGGAAGATCATCTCATAAATTGGTGGAATTTCAGTCAAGACTCAACTTACATATCGCCACCTAACTCTCAGCTATACTCAATTCTTTCTGCGTTACTCTTTCTAAACAGTGGACAACTAGTTTTAATCTACAAATTAAAATGATTGGCACACAGATGTAATTACATACAGATACGTCGGACAATATTAAAGGAAAGGAAATCTACTCAAAAAAACGATAAGCTGATCTTTCAACTTCAGGTCAATTCTGAAAACTATGCCATCTATAAAAACGATACATCATTCAACGCAAGATGGCAGATTTCTTCAAGATTGGGAGTGTTAACAGGCTTAGAGAATCACAGGAGGATACGTCCACAGGCAATCGTTACTATATGAGTATGTTACAAATCTAAAATGATCGAGAGGGGAAGGCGTTGGAGTTAAACACGTGGCGAATGATAGTAACCAAAGGTTGTTTTGGACGATAATGTAATTTGACTGCGTAATACGTGTGGGAGTAAATCAACCTAGCACCTGAACACTGGCGTTCCCTCACCCTCGTCATGTCGAAAATGTGATGTCGTGGAAAAAAGAAGGCTAATCATTCATATATTCAAGCAAGCACCTTTGCAATTTTAATTATACACGAATCAACAATTCAAGGACAGCTCACCTAAGGCATTCACCCATCGAACAACTATCCGCAACACTGTGCAAACCTCTTGAGTCAAAAATGTTCGCGTGGTAAACGCCCTTCGGGCAACCATCTTGATACCAAAAAAACAGTGTCTTAGGGTAAGGCTCGGATTTCTTATGACAATATCTGTACCACAAAACTTACGTTTAGTAAATCTTCTTTGTCTTTTCTTCTCATGATAATTGCCAGTCCGATATACAGAACAAATAAAGATATCACAGTTGCAAGAACCACTGGGCTGTGAGTGATGTCCTTGTTGAAGACGCTACCAAAATTGATGTTATTAACCGGAACCACAAACTGGGCCGCGGTGAATGATGTAAGGTGATTGCAGACACAAATGGTGAAGTCGTCGGTTGATGCACTCGTATCGGGCTACAACGGAAATAACAATTAAATCAGGAGTCAAAAACATTTGCGTCATCAACTTATTTTATGTTGTGACAAGTCATTTCTAATAAATTGAACCACTTAATATCAAAGAAACTGTATTCGTTAATATCATTTGTAGAACAGTATAATTCTGCACATATACAAGGCCACCTACATACAACACTTTCTCTGTTTTTAGCCGTTATGTCATTTTGGTCGGACAACACTGCAGCGGGTATGGTGATTCATCGCGGTGAGTCTTGCTTGACCCTTGTCTAAATTCTACGCAGATTTCGGAAACTGAGTATTCGGTCTATGTATTAAGAATATTAACACGTGATGGCGAGGGCAAGATCGCGATTTACTGAGTTTCAAAGAAATGGTGCTCGTGATGATAATATCATGATGATGTCCGAGCCGGGCTATCTGTATACTTGTTATTATTGTACTTTAGTGAATAAAGTGAATTCCAAGGTTGCTGTTTCTTCTTGCGGTAGTCGTTGGAAAGTAAAGAAAACATTACCCGATGAAGAGATCACAATCTTACCCAGCATCCATCAGTCTGCCATCTCTGGTTGTGTTTGTCCCAGTACAGGCAGGATAAATACGACATGGATAGCATTATGTTGTGGGAACCACCATGTTCGACATTTCCAGCTTTAGAGTAACCAAATAAGCAAATTATTCAAAAAGATCAGATGACACACATTAAACACAGTGTATTGTCATCCTCATATCCGTGATATCAAACTATCTCAACAGATTAAAGTAAAACAATAGGTACCATTTTAAGTTGTACGATATTACATAATAAACATAACTCTGCCCAATATATGTGAGTGATTCTCTTTCAATGTGACATCCTAAAGGATTTTTTTGTAATATCCCGCATGCTCATTATGTGTTGCGATTTGCTAAACGCGTCATTTGATGATTAAATAGTAAACAACACCCTATTACCTGGTCATGAGAGAGATAGCGCTCATTTATTAATTCGAAGGGCCGTCCCCTACCAGAAATACATAGTTAAAGCTATGTGTTTCTGGTAACGCATGGTCACGAGGGGTAATGAACGGGCACTGCAGCCCTAATAGAACAGAGGTTAAAAGTAAAGACGTTGTATAACGCACCAGATGCTTGACCTGTTGTATGTGATTATTTACATAAACGCACTGCAACAATACACTGTGAGAAGTTTACCGGCTGCGTTTTCGAGCCTACCTAGTAAAGTTCCACTCAGTTGACTTGTGTGTTGATTTTATTATATGTAGTCATTGTTAGTTTAATTCCTTGTATTTGTTCATTTGCTCCTCATTCTCTTTCGTATTAAATACAGTGTCTTCATTAACAATATTCTCTTGGCCCCACATCCTTTGTAGAGGCGTGTACTTACAAACCCTGTATTAAAGATTTGGAAAACGATAGAAAGAAAACTGGTGTACTATTGCAAAACTTCAAGCGTCTGTATTCTACCTTAATATAAACACTGAAATAAGATGCCATAGACACAAATAGGATTAATTACCAACGTCTATCATAAAGTTATGAGATTCTGTGTCAGATGTTGTGTTTACTTTCATGGTCTTCGCAGAACCACTGGGAATATTCATGTAGTTGTTGTAGATAGTCTTGCTTGGTTTCTTGTTCGCACGTTGGTAGATTCTGTACCAAAAATCAGTCACCAGGGAATGTAGATGAATCTTGAGTATTTGAGTTGGGATGGTTAGATTGACGGAAAACTCGATTCTGTCCCCGGCAGATGCATTCAGATATATGGTGTTATTATAACCGGGATTCACATTGGTGACGTTGACAATATAGGTATCGCTGGTCTTGGCTGAATTACCGTTCTGGTCAAGAGTTTCCAATGTCAACACTGGTTGTAGCCTTAATTCCCTTGGAGACGTGCATTGCTTAAGGTTAACCATTGACCCGATAAACTGATAGGTAAGAACAGAACATACGTACAACCATAAATCGTTGATTACTATGAGTTGTCTTACATCAAGTATTAGCATAATATTCATAGACATTCATATATTTTCCAAATACATGCACTTTTGGTGAAAACTTCCACCACTGTTTGCACTCGGTTGCAAGCTGAGCAAGCAGCCTTTTAATCTTCATTGTGGATCACAACACGGTCGGCTTGCGCAACGTGGTGTATGTAATCTTGAGCATGTTGAGTGAAATCGGGTACAGTGGTATCCGAAGCGATCGGAATGCACAGCGCCGCCAGTGGCAGAACATGATTGGAACAGTGAGAATCGTGCCCATGAAGTAAAATAGATCACAACATCGAAATATGACCCCCTTCCGAGTTGTTTTAGATGTAGAGAAGTGACACTATAAAGACAATGGCAAACAGTGCAAAAAAATTCGGTCGTACAGATATTTGGGCGGTTTTTTTTTCTACATTGAGGACATAACGTAAAACAACTTCGTTATTATCATAGTACTTTTTTCTAAAATCAAATGTAATGATAAACTTTTTGTTTCTCTGAGATTTTTGGTCTATTTCAAAATCGCTAACAATACTCAACAGCCAGGCGTTGTCGAGAAACGGTATACAAAGATAGCTACTTCTTTATTCCTTGACAATAAAGACAGATTTTCATCTCGTCAGAACCTTCCAATATCCTGTGTTTACACATAGTTTTAATTCTTTCTGACTTGACTCATCTGTAACCAATCAAAGTCAAAGGCACTTCTTACTTCCCCGCCAAACCGGCCAAATCACAGCCCGAATTAGCCCCTTTACTTTAGTATATGTTTATGTATAGTATAGTGTATTTGTATGCGTACACTCAAAGCGCATAGCCCACCACAGGAACTGGTCGTCACTTGTCCACTCACTGATACACAGGTTATTGTAACAGTAGTAAGACGTAGCTGTAGTATTAAATTCTGAAGAAATAGAACCGCTGTCTCTGTCTCCATCACTTCAACTCAAAAGATCCTACTTCACAAACAATCCCACAAAATGTTTCTGGTGCCGTGACCAGGATGTTAGCAAGGAACTGAGGAGACGACAATCTTTCTTCATTGTCAAGAAGGAATTAATAAGTGGCTATCTGTGTATAACCTTTCTTAACATTGTATAACGTTTCTCAACAGGCGTTGCCTTTAAGTGCAGGGTCATCATTATGCAAATTGATCCATTAGGACCCTTTTAACGAATGACAACAATATGGGGGATTTGCCAATATGTACATTTCACATAATACAATCAATGAGGTTGTCAATGCCAGCCCCAAGAATACTTGATAAGTTATTCAATGACAGAAACATACAATTTGAGCAGGACACTTCAACGTACGTTTTCAAAGTCGGTGGGATCGCTTGACTAAATGTAAGTTTACCCATTTTATACCCGTAGGTCTTATAAAAAAACGATCGACCTACCTTTGTCGAGGTGTTTACGATACTCCTAATATATCTGGGTATAAAGAATCCACCAGCTCTAGAAACGTGTTTATTGCTATGGGAATTATGTTGAGTGTATTTAGATACTCTGGCCTGTATTTGTCGTGCATCGTAATTTCTATAGGTGTCCTTCTCTTTAGATGATCCAAGTTTTGATAGTGACTTGTCAAGGCAAGCATCTATGGCATCAAATGTCAGGGCAGTTATTAAGGAATCCTATAAGGTAAGATTACAAGCTTTAATTCAAATCCATTGACCATTGTCAAATCGCACTCCTTCATAACGGACGTTAATATACACAGTACATCTCACCTTTTCCCCTCCAACTATTTCATTGTGAATGAGCTTGTATAAGTACCAATGGCTTTTCGTTAAGGTGGCGTTACATATAATACAGCATTTTTCGCTGTTTGCAAAGATTCATGTCAACTTTCATGAATTTCTTAACCCATGAAGAAAATATTTTGGGGTTTACCTTTTAGAATCACAAGCAGTTGTAAGTTGGGTGAGAAAGAAGAGTCAATTTATGCAACTCCATGCAAGTCAGTCGATTTCCGAGCTATCTTTTTCTCCCATTTTTCAACATTTGAAAAAAAATAACACTAGTCTGATCGGGTCAAATTTTTTAGAACTTGCAGCTTGTATTCTCTATATTAAAACAACAATTTAGTGTGGCAATAACGTTCTCCATTTGGGTAAGAGCGATTTCAGTTTTGGTCATCATGATTTTAATCACTTTTGTGAATGTCAAACTCAGTCTATATGTACTGTCTCCTTTATACTTATAGTAAATTATTGCCACAATCGTACAAGGTTTTCTATTCTCTATGTTTTTGAAAATATATAATCAAGCAATAATACACCCCTTTGTGCTAAACTAGGGAGGAAACAACTTTCATCGCATGAAACACAACTGCTGATCTAATTATAATATATGGGCAATAAATCCCTACGAAGACAGGTATGCATTCGATTCGGATACAATTCTTTCTGTATACCACCAACCTAGTGCCCGTGCTGTATCTTCAGCACTTCTGCTTAAATACAAATAAATAAGAAAAGAATGTTCCTTAAAAATTTGTTTCCTTCATAGTGCTTCCGCCTTGTTTTTACAACGAATCATTCTAATATGTCATAAAAAACTTACCGTGTCACTGCACTCTAAGTCGTCTTTCTCCTCGAAGGCATCGTGGTTTGCCTCAATGATGTTTGAAGATGATTTGAATAAGTCTGAAATTAAAATTTATCAAAAGATCCGAACCATAAGTAAACGAAACAACTCAAGCATCCTGTCAAGGATACCAAAAACTGATTATGTCTTAGAAAAAATCCAAGCAGAGTTCGGTATTTACGATTGAACTAAATTAACAAGAGTTCAGAAAAAGAACTGCATAAAAACAACCCCCTCTTTAATTGCCTGAGAAATATTATTATTACACTGGAATTCACGTTATTTTGTATCTAATGTTAACTGAAAAGGTGACGGGTAAATATTTTCCCACTCATGAATAAGTCTGTTCAAAGTGTTTATGAAAAGTGTTTCTGACCGACGAGAAATAAAGTAGTGCTCAATACCAGTCATATCACAATACGCTTTGTGGTGCACTGGTTAATATGGTAGTGTATGCTTCTGTTACCGTTTGAATAACACCATGAGAGAAAATGCCGAGAGAGTTTGACCGGTTGACCTCGCTGTTAATTTTATGCAGGAAATTACAATAACAATGCTTGGTCGAATGACGCAGTGCCTTGAGGGTGGGATCACCAGTGGTATATGGGGAGGAGTACCTTCCCGATGGTGATAAGTGGTGCAGATTACCGTCGCCTAGGTGACTGGCGTATACGCGTGCCAAAAGACACCTATGGTTGATTTCCTGTTGACCAGTCGGATGGCAGAGTTGCAAATACCTGGACTGAACCATTTGGTTTTTGTGGGTGTCGGTGGTACTTTGACAATATAAGTAAAAATGCACATATATTGAGTTTATTGTCTTGTTTATGAGCGGCCAGTATTTCCAACAGCATAAATTATGTGCATTTGCCCTTGAAGGAATAAATAATTTTCGAATAAAACATAGCGAATGTAACTACATTCCTTAAGCTCGACGTACACTTAAGTGCCCCAAAGAACCATGAAATCGCCCGACTTTCGATTGAAGAGATGAGTTTTGCCAAACCGCGTATACAGAAAAAGTGGCAGATGACTTTATTTTTAGAATCATAGACAGTATAGCGAGATGTAAAAAATGTGAAACAGGCTCCCCACCTAACTATCCTAAATGTTTTTGTGTCGAGTTTGTGTTGATTCGTTTCGAAAATGTGTTCCTACATTCTTATCCGATTGTTTGTGTTAATGAAATGTTTGTTTCGCTTTGGATATTTGTAGAGAAGTTTGGATTAGTGTGTACGGTAATGTTTTGTTTGTGTGGGGAAAGCTTATGGCGAGACGCAGCCGGACCTATGTTGTTACAAAAATTGATAGAGTCGCCCTTTGACGCTTGCGTTTCGAAACCCGAGTGTGGTTTCTCATCAGTCGCAGTGTAGATTCTTTCCTTAGTTTGTGTTTGTGAAAATTTATTTTAATGCATTTAGTGGTCTTGCTTTCCGATTAGCGAGGCAAGTATATTAATTTTGGTAACGTTGTGAGTCCGTTTGGTGGTTCGGTTTGTTTGTTCTATATTTCTTTACTTCGGTAAATTTTGTTTTGACTGGTGTGTCTTTTAGATTTTTGCGGAGGTTTGTGAATTTTTAGGCAATAAGTACCACTGCGGGGTACGGATTTTATGTTTATTGGATCAAGATACTTACAAGTATCCTGGTTGATGTGCTTGTTCTCGTACATTTTAATTAATAGTTCATTTACTTTGTTTACTGTTTGTTCTGGCTTGTTGTGTATAATACTGAGTGTTACGTAATTGCCTTTCGCATTCGAGTACGTAATCGTTTGTGTTGACAATAACGAAAAACCGACCCTTGTCGAAGGGTTATTTTCCCAAAATTTGTCCAATGTTTGCAAGCTGGTTTACCGCGATTCTTTTGGCACGCGACATGTTTTGTTTCCTTGTTTGAAAGGGTATCTCTAGAAGTGCGAGTTTAGCAGCTTCAGATAGCTTTCAAGTTTTTGGTTTTTTTGTTGTTCGTGGAGTCCAATTTGACTTTTCTTTGAATTGGTGTTGTTGCGATTGTTTGTGTCTCACGATGTAGCGTAGTCACATTATACGACTTTATTGTTGAAATCCTGAGGTGGTTTTATTCTGTTTATTTTGTTGGTGTCCGAATGAATTTTAAGGCTTTTGCCTAGTACTATTTTTCGGAGTTTCATAGTTTGAGCGATGATAGGTTGTTGTTGAATTTCATGTTGTTGTCGGCTTTTCTTTGAAATAGCTGATTTATTTCCACGGCCATGTTTTCTGTTACGTTACTGTGATTGTTTATTTTGTATTTAATGTTGTGTTTCAGTTGTTTGTTATGTGTACGATTTTTGTTATTTCTTTTAAGTGTTTGTGTGTTCTATGTCATCTTATCGTATTTTTTGGTAGTTCCCTTTTTGGAGTATTTGGTGGCCCTGAAAAGGGCCGCTTGGTATGGGTTTTTGTTAGCGCTTGGCGCGTTTGTTTTGGCGATAAGCCTAGCTTTTTATGCTTCTTTTCGCCGATTCGATGTGCTTGGTTAGTAGGTGTTTGCCACCTTCTTGTCACTGTGTGTGCTTACATGGACAGTCTGCATAGCCCTTGAATGTGGTCTCGATTTTGATCAAACTTACAATTTAGGAGTATATATCAAAACTGATAAATGATTTATGTGATTACTGTAGCTATAGATAGGCTACATTCAGGACGGGCAGCGACGGGCAGTAATTAGTAGGCAAAACAGGTGGTTTTCACCGTGGGCAGAACTCGGTGCAATGATACTGAACATTAATAGTAAGCCTGTCACCTTGAAGGTAATGCTGTAGGTGAAACAAGGACACACGATGGTACAAACAACACCACAAGTGAAACGTACACACAGAAATACACGCGTTCCTACGTTGTGCCCACCGGGCCACGCGATTAAAATATGACTGATACTGCTGGATAGTGTTAATTGGGTCGGTAAACAGTCAATTAATAGTTTAATTGACTACCTGGGTGATTGGCAGGTCGTGTCCAACGACGCATATGCAAAGCAGGCCAAAAGACAAAAGCCCCCAAAGTTATTGACAGCTGGCCAGGGTCACCATGAATACGTAATGAAGCTTCACTACGCAGAAACTGCGTAGTCAAGCCCTTCTTACCGGTCAAACTCTCTCGGCATTTTTCGGCATGACTTTTCTATTTCTATTTCTATTTTGAATAAAATGCCGAGCATACCCTCGTTATGACAAACTGTAAATATTGACATATCAAAATTCTGTTTCCAGGCAGCCGGCAATGGAGAGATTACAGCATACCACCTAAGAAACTGCTGGTTTGTGGCACCCTTCTACGGACACGACTTTCTAAAAATTACATCATGCTTGATGATCAAGATATTCTCGGCACTGAAAGAGCAGTTTGCGCAACCAGTCAGCGTTCAACAAGAGATACTAGAGATAGCAATTATTAATTTTATCGAAATACAGAAGTAAAAGTTAGCAAATTTGTGTGTAATATGAAAACAGTTTTATTTTAAAGCAACCTTTATAAAAATGCAATATGATTTAATTAATAGAAAATATGCCAAAAGGTATGCATGAGGACCATAGTAGATCCGCTCTGAGAGGGGGGGGTGGAATGGGCAGCTTAGAATCTCTGAGGAGAAGTTTGCAGAAGTGTATTTGATTGTAACTTAGTTAATTTAATCGTACATTCATGACAAGAACGTCAGCAAAGCTGCCTTGTAGATTTCCGAAAACAGAACGATTTTCGTCTGGTTTTAAAAGACATACATGAACAACGATAGCGGGAGCAAATATGACAACATGCGAAACTATAAACTATTATGTAAACATGTATTTATGTTATTGATTTGTTTTAGATTCCCAATCTTGAGAGCCTCTAGTATGTACTCTCTCTGTAATATATTATCGGGTTTTCTCCATTAAATAAGGGCAATAGACATTAATAATAAAGAAGAAAGAGTGTTCCCATAACATGTCGTCAATCGTTCACTGGTCCCTTGATACATGTAATCTCCCTACAAGCTTTAAGAGTCTGAAAATAGCAAAAGTTATGATACGGGTATTTTGTTTGATGTTTTCTATGACTGATTGTATATGTAATACAATATGTAACAAAAAAGGAGCCTTTGAATACTGCAACTGCTTGGTCAGTCAACAATAAATTAAGAAGAGCATGAGCAATAGTTTGAAACACATATCAAAGCCTTGCATTCCTTAAGACGAGTTAAAACCTTTCATTTCCGGGGAATGGATTTGAAGCTTTTCTCACTCCAGCATACATAGCACATCACCTAGACTGAAAGATCCGTCGCTCTCTGGCGTAAAGAGCGCCCCCTAGCGACGGATTTTTCGGTCTACACATCACCGTTTGTAATAGTAAGTTTTCAAAATCGAACCCTATGATTTTAAAGCCCCAGTATTTGTAACTTTTAACAATTTTTTTCATATTTTTGATTAAAATGACATCCTCAGTATGTGAAAGAAGACCATAATTAATACTGAATAGCATGGTTTGCATGCCCAGCCCGCCTCACGATTAACAGTAAAAGGAGTGAAAAATGACTTCTTGTCCGGACCAGAAGTCAGCTTTGTTGACACACGAAACGAGACGTAATCACACCACTGCGCATGCTCAACCACATCTACGCAAGTTTTACTGTGGCGTCCGTAGAAACCATACGCTCTTCGAAAAGGTCTGGTCCATCGAAACTGGAGACTCAGCTAAAAACGCGCGAAAGTTGGGTGAAATACCGAAAAGATATAAATATGTTAGTGTTTACAGATTGTTCCGACTATAATGAGCCGTGCAAACAAACGTCTCGAACAGCTAAACTAACGACGGAGGCAGTCGATTGTAAGCTTCATGCAAGGCACTGCACGTTGTGACCGATGGTACGGAGATCAAGTTTGCTGAATGAATTGAGAGAGAAAAACATATATGAATAAAAATTCAACACTTCACCATTGTTATCATTGAACTAGTCGTTTCTTCCATTTATTATGGAGTATAATGAAAATTTCGTTGAAAATAAATGACGGGACTGATTCTGCTCCGTCTACTCAAACGAAGTTTTGTGTACGGCCAGGCTAGGCTGCAGGCAACACAGCCTATCAACTTCGCATATCGTTGCCGTAGGGCGTAATTGAAAACGCTCAGAAAGGAAAAATTATATCTTGAATGCAGTACAAAAGTCTTACTTAATGAATTTAAAAGTATTTCAAAATAATATCGAACGTAACGGGTATCTAATCCTCACAAGGACTACAGTAGTACAACAAGTATCGGCAAGCTGCGATGTGATGGAAGTTCGAACACAAGAGAGATCCCGGCCTCACTGCAAAGTCGTCCCCTGCGCACCCGGCCCGACAGCAAACTAACCTCTTGGTTTGATTCTGTTGTTTATATTTTTGTATAAAATTCATGATACATATCTGACTTTCACAACCGTACAATTTGCTCAGGCTGTAGTCTACAGACGATCGGAGGGAGCTTAGGCAGGCCCCAAATTTGCATGGGAAATGCCCGGGACAATTATAGACGCAGCTCGATGAGAAAGACATTCACATAAACCTAAGTGAAGTGATCAATACAAAACTTTTAAACATCACTGGTTCTGAAAATTTATGATCAACGGTTCTGACGTACGGAATTTACACTGCGACGTTGTTTTTTGTGTGTTTGGCCAGCTACTAGACCTGTAAGGCTGTAGGTACTACATGGAGGTAGGTAGTAGACTGTACAAGTGCAGCGGGGCCGGGCCGAGATTGGTGTGGGGCCTGCAGCAAGGTGAAATTGATAGCGTCCATTGCAGAATGCCCGCGTGTTATCCTTTCTCGTTTGGGAGGAAATTTACCGCTGTATTCAGAATGCCTTTTTACCAGTATAAAAGCTCAGTAACTGATGCATCAAGAGCCAAGAGTCTGTAAATTTCTTAGCAGTAGCTCCATTGTTTTTTTCTAAATTTTCGCTGAGATACAGCAGTGCGTATACTGGTACCGATCGTTCCGACTCAGGCGTTCACAGCTGTTTAGGGAGCCGTCATTATTTACGATCTGGGGGTCGGAGGAATTACATTAGAAACTCCGAAATTTTGAGTCGCACCCCAGCCAACCATGATGACTTTGAGTAACCCCCTCTCTAACAGAAAGTTTGGCTTACCTGAGCCCACGTTATAATATGTAGATATAAAAGCTCACCTAATAAGCAGTCTCCGACCATATAGTATTGTTAAATTTGGATGGGTAGCATGTCATTATGGTATGGTTAAATGTCCAAATGGTTGTTGAACTCAAGTCAAATAAAATATACATTTCTATGATAATATAAAGGATGAATTCACAACAGTTCAGTTTTGTCCTAGATCCTGTGCACTTATAGTGATATCTGTTGAGAACATTTCTCCATGACCCAGCCTCTCCTTCCAACCCTGGTAACGACTGCAGAAAACTACTGTGTGACATCATCATCACCACTGTTGATCCTCATCTTTAATGTCGCTGGTGTCATTGCGTACATGAACAACGATATCATTCTCATCGTCACTATCTTCTCTTTCATAATAAGTATTGCTAGTAGTAGCACCTACTTATAGTTTTTTGCCTTGCTTCATCTAGTTGATATTTATTTGTACTGTTAGAGTATTTATTTTCTTTTTATTTAATATGTATCAAGAGTAAAATATATATAATCAACTAATCATTATGTCATTGAGGACAGAGTAAGACAAAGAAAAAACATTTTGAGCACCTCCTTATAACTTTAAATTTTTGAATGACCCCCAGGTCGTAAATACTGACGGTTCCCTTACTTTCTGCCAAAGGCCATCGCGTTCACTGCATTCGACAGCCTACCATACATTGCCAAACTATGTTGCTTCGATTTCGCAATCACCTTGCCGCTAAAGCGACGATCAGCTGAAATTTATTACTTCAAGTTACTCAATTTTGATAGCTATTTGCCTACAGAAGTGAGCCAAGTGTATATAGTGTCGTCTTGATTTTACATCGGTACCCGGAGTTCTAAGTGACCAACTGCAGGGTGCGCATCGGCGGCTCGCATCGGTGCACTGCCGACTGCAGTTTGAATAATCCGTATATAACGCACACGGTACCAGAATAGAATGTTAGCCTCCTCTGCCAAAGTTCTGTATCCTCTGAAACACAGTAGCAGTACGTATTTGAACGGAGAAGAACAAAATAAAACCATTCGCAGGTCATTCAGCCGGCGACCATGGGCGATTACCCGGGCAGCATGGCGCGGCATTGCAAGGCCTCAGGAATGTTGCAGGCTCGATGATGTCATCAGTATCGGCGTTCTCGATCACGTGCACAGCCTACAAATTGTCAACAAACCCGCGCGGCAATCCAACTCGATCGCGCAATATTTAGCGTTTGTATGTCACTACAGGAGCACAAATTTGGCTTATTTCTTTACTGAACAACATTTCACGATGGATGTAAGAGAATAATATGTAATTTCGAACATAAAAAAAGGTTAAAAGTTACAAATACTGGGGCTTTAAGAAAAGGGTAGTTTGCGAACTACTACCACCTCTCTGAGAAGCATTCATTTAATTGTTAGGATATATTGTGCTATTTGAAGACGAAGATAACGTAATCAGATCATAATTCCGTCTTAACATATTAGGCCAAGAAAAATAAAAAGTTTGTTTCTCATCCTCGCGCACGTCAATTCAGACTCGCCGCGTCAACCTTTTTTTCTGCTCATGAGGAAATGAAAACCACCCGCAAAAATACTCGAAGAGTGCATAACACAGTGCTGTATAAAACAGAACTGTAAACAAAATAATTGACTCTAACATACATACAGAACTGTACACATATGTGACTGTTATATTAAGCAGTCAAAATTGTGCATTGACGCACTAAAAGTCAAACCACAGAATTGTTGCTATTCAAAAATACTAAAGCAACACTGCTGTGCATTTATTTCTGCATTCATTCCTATGCCGTTTTCGTGCTTTTTGAGCGTTCTTGATGGTTGACGAATAAAAAAATGAGAAAAAACCGCGTCACCGCATAATTTTTGCAATATGTCTAGGATGAGAAACAGATTTTTTTATTTTTCTTGACCTTATTTCTGCATTTAAGGCGCTCTCATTAAGCACAACTGCTCTTTTCTTTAAGCATGTAGATTGTGACGTCTTCCTATTCATTCAATCCATTCATTCTTCAGCTTTCAGCTCAAACTTCACCAACTGTGACTTTAAGTTTTCCAAATGGGTTTATTACATACCTGTAGTTACTTCATATACAACAGACTTGCTATCATCGACAATAATATCCAATGCTCCAACAAGTTCATGTAGAAACTTTGCACTCAAAAGCTAAACGGAATTGAATTGGTTATAGGCATGCAAATCATATTTTATGTAGTTGAACAATCACTGAATGGTAAACAAATGGTCTGCAGTCATATACCTTGTTTCTGGGCAATTCCAAATTCTCTCTCTCTCTCTCTCTCTCTCTCTCTCTCTCTCTCTCTCTCTCTCTCTCTCTCTTATTTAACAAAATGTTGAAAGCGTTTTGAAAACTCCTTTACCATTGGGTATTCCCACTGTCGACCTGAAGTGTCGTTTATACGCCATTGTCAATGCAAGTGTGAATTTAACGGATGTCGTAAATTAACTTCAGTGAAACAGCTTGTGTGTACATTATCAGAACATTTTCATGATGTTTGCACGGGTCGTACGTATATTGAACTAAGACAGGGTAGCGTCAATCGTCAAATAGTCATGCTCAAAGCCACCGAGACTCTTATTCATGCACTTTTTCTGTCAATGTTTGACTATTGCAACAGTTTTATTTCTGTTTGTTTCGGTGATTTTATGGAAAAGCTGCAACTAGTGCAAAAATTCGGCTGCTCGACTTATCTACTATGCAACTTTTTTTGAAATCACTATATTTGTTACCAAATTGTGTTGGTCTTAAAGACAACGTAACACTTATTTAACAGGGTTTTTTTTTTATTTATTCATCATCAAACAGGAAATCACTCAAAAAAATCAATACCGTTTCCGACAGCTGAAGCAAATATCAGAATTCGCAAACTTAAATAAAATCAATCCTATAATAACCAACCTTAGTCAAAGGCAATACATGTTTTAACAACTGAAAGCTAAAGTCAGTAAACTACCAGCTGATTCCATTGTGGTAACATCAAACACGTCCTAGTGTACACAAATATGTCAAAGGATGATACTATAATCAGTGGCAGAACGTTGGACTCGGAGTTTGCAAATCTACAAAGGCAATGTCTTCGTCACGGTGAAAGCCGTTCACTGAAACACGATACCTTCGAATGCATTCAATTGAGAGGACTATAGATAAATACGTGAGCAAATATTTCAATGTGACAAGCATGTGAATTGAAGCTGTCCTCGTTTCAACAGTATACATAGATTGTTATATGTCACTCGCTCTACCACACAGTCACACCATGCGCTTACTGCAGAACATGAAGGGATGACCTTAAATATTTAAATATTTTTTCTGTAACTATTGCTCAAATATGACAAGAACGTCAATGGAACCACCATAGAAAAACACCACAAGATTAAACAGACAATAACAGACTTCAACTTTTACCCGATGTATCATTGCCCAAGAAAACACTTCAGATTGTTATGCAGGTACCATCACACAGTGGGTGGAGAGCGGCAGCCGTTTTGTTTGTTTACTTTGTTTACTTGCAAGTTGCTTTACTTTTACTCCGCAGTGCATAACTATGGAAGTTGACTGAGAAATACATCACGACTGATATTTTACGGCAAACGTCATCGGGATGGAGCGACATAGACATGAAAATTTGATAAAACGGGCAATGACAATTTTAACTTGAAATATACTCTGTTTGAAGATATCAGGGTCGCAGTTCGAGTAAATGATTTTCTGACTATTGGATGTGTTTTAAATTTAAATTTGAATTTTACTGTTTTACATGGTGTTCCGCAATACTACGTTGAGCACTGAATCCCCAAGGAATACAGGAGAAACACATGTCCTGATGTGCACACCAGCATATTGGCAGTTGTCGGTTTAGGACAAAATCTATTTCGCCTACCTGTGTTTCTTGCGAGAGTTCCTCGCGGTTTTGAAACGAGGAAACACTGTGCAATGTTTGTGAAGCTTGTTTCACAATCTCTGAACTACACACAGACACGTTGAAAGCCGAAAATGAAATGTTCACTAATAACAACTTCGTCTGCAAGTAAACATATGTGTTCAAGTTACTCGAATGAAGAAGTTCAGGTGAAGAGAATTTTTCATTTTCACAAATATGATGTTCTATGAATGACACACTTTAGGCAGCGTTAATAATCAACTCTGAAAGGGGGTCAGTACCTAAGTAAATTTGGAGATGGACTGGAATACATTTGTCATCACAAAAATCGTGTATACCATGTGTTATTTCTTAGCACTGAACATCAATTATCAATGAGAAGCGAAATATAGTGTTATAGTATTATTTTCCACAAAACAATGAATTTTACTCTTTCAATAATGCAGTCTTTACAAGCGTTGCTTGCAGTCATGGTATGAAAATTCTCCGATATCATCGAAAGACACGATTAGTGAGGGTGTCCGATACATGGATGAAAAGAAACACCTTTCTCATAAAACAATGATCAAAATCAGGACTACAGCTCTCCGTTCCTACGTGTTGGCAGTCGTAGTTAATTTCATTTTATTATTTAAAAAAAGGTTTTATAATTATTGACTGACACGTTAATAGAGCCCACTGTCTGTGTATTTCTAAAAGGGGGGGGGGGGCAACACATTTCCAGAAGATTTGATTGTGCAGTTAAGTTAACGATTAATTATCCATAAACGTTGTCTTACCTTTTGTATAGTATCGAAAATAGAAACAGCCTGATCCTGTCGACAGAAACGTAATGTGAATTACTTTTAGCTCGATACCTTATCATAGCACAGCGACTAGAGCATCAAAGAAAACTATTCATCAAATTTGCGGAGAGTCCTTGTGGAACATTTTCAAGAGAACTTATTAAAATTGGCAAATTCATTGAAAAGCTCAATCGATTCGGCAGATCGTCAAACGATAAATCTATGATGGATCAAATAGGCTTCCCAACTAACCTACTTATACTATAGAGTCTCGCTGCTATCTCAATACACAGACAAAAACTTTGCGGTACTTCGTTCGACCACGTTCGGACCGTGATTGGACTGTCTTTGATCTCTTCTCGGCTATTCTTTTACTATTTTTTCACGTCAATTGACATTCGTATCCGTAGTTTCTTTCCCAGCCGATTGATATTATTCATCTTAAGTATTTGTAAATGCTCCGTTCCCTCGATCCACCTTGCACTGAATGGTCGATCCACTGATTGGTACTTTAGTTTGCCCAGAGTCCCTTAGCAAGCACAGTGGTTTTTCACAAGAGCTTGACTGAGAGTGATTTTCAAAACACCAAACAATACACCTTGTAGCTTAACCGCCCCACAACATAAAATTGCCGAAAATAATTAACAAGTCTGCCACGAACATTTTGGAAAATAATGTCATGCTTTAAAAACTAACATATTCGCGATGATATTTTGTGTGCATAGGTTAGAATGACCGATCGAAATAGTCGGCGGAAGCTGCATTTTCGGGAGCGTGCCTCCTTGTGTTACACGTTCAAATGCATACATAATGATCATTACAATACCTCAATCTTTACCATGAATGAATTAGTATCATATACCTAGATTCACGTACCCATGTACACCTATGGAAAAAGGCGCTCTTATAGGTGTGCAATAATTTGCCGTATCACGCCCAGGCACACTTTGCCCAAATAAGGTAGTGTGCGCCCATTCTCGAACTATTTCGTTGCCGTTGCTACGCGCGTTGCTATCCACGTACATTCCATTCGAAAGCACGTCAGCGCGAGATTCGAACCCGTTTCTTGGTGCTTCGCTCGTAGTTTTGAAGCAAACTGTAGACAGTTCGAATCTTATTCCGATCAAAATTGGTTTAAAACAAGTGCTTGATAGTTTCCACTCAATGTTTTGCTGAGAAAGTGTATTTTTAACGAGCAGGAACATCTGTTCATCAGTGCTCATTCTGTAGTGACATTGACGTTCGCAGAACAAGCTGGCGACGCGTTCCACAACAGAACAAATGATATAATCGTACATACTAATCCGCAAAGTTGCGTGACTCATGCTTTTTTTTTAATTTACGCCCATAACTTGAAAAAAATTATTGTTAAATACTAAAACATATCCCATCGTTCAATAAGGTATATGATAAAACCTTTACGGCCCTGATACGGGTTTTGCGGACCTCGGTCGTACGGCGTACGGGCCCTCGCACGCTAGGGCCCTTCCGCCGTACAACCTCGGTCCGAAAAACCCGTATCAGGGCCGTAAAGATTAGTATTGCACTGGTTGCCTCCCTTGTTTGTGAGGCCTGTCCATATCTTAAGATATTCTTTACGAAGCCTGTGTCCACCATACTTGGAACATTAATATTATATAGGGCTCAGCCCATGTTGTCGCGCCAGGGGATAAGATTGGCAATGTTATTTGTATTGATTCATGATAAAATGTAATTAATTGTTACTTCATAAACGTTTATATGACAACTATGCCCAGTTCCCCTCTGATGAAAGCAGTTCACGTGCGTACACGACGTCAAACCCTGCAGCAGTGCAGGTATAGATTTTCTGTAACGTGTAAAAATTTTGGACAAAAATTGGCAATTTTTACAATGATAACAGCCTATTGCGTTAAACAAGGGACGTATTATGCAATCATTATCATTGCAATGGTAACCGCACTGCCCACCTTCCACTCGCAAGCTGAAGCGTTCCGTCTAAAAACTGGCATTTTTTGAATCTAATTATTGACACAGGGGCGCTTTTCTAGAATTCAATCCCAGCATTCTTTGCGTATGCCCCCGTTCATATGCATGACAGTTTTCTCCCTTTTACTATATTATAGATATTTTGTATCAGCGACAAGTTGCATATTAACATTCACTGGCTAATAAAAGAGGTATATTTTATAAATGACATGTTGTATGATAGTAATTTGTTTCGTATTTGTTTATTTACGAGTACTCAAAAAAAACATGGCGGCGCCCATGAAAGAAGGGTACACTTCCGGTTACTATCATAGTATATTATGAATATGCGCATGCGTAGTCAGTAAGCCGCTGGCGCGACTATTAAACGATACAGTTGGGCTCACAGAAACTATATTCTAAAACAAAATAAGCTGTTTAGATGGAACTTTCACAGACACAGGTATACTAAAAGTATGGATATATCAAAATACATATGACTTCTAAAATTCAAGTTCAAGCCATTCAAAATACTATAGCATATCTGTCCAGACAAACGAGCAATTCAAACTCTGATCATAAAAGATGTGTTATTTTTTAACAAAGCAATTGCAAGCCAGTGCTTACAATTTGTTCACTTAGCTTTATAATTTCATATCAAAATGCTGACAAGAAAACATTTTTAAAATCTAACGCTCCTGCTACCAAAATGATGCGACTCAACACAAGTAGATGTTATACTTAGCGATAATATTTGATAACATCGATACCTACAAAGACTATAAGTGCGTGCAAAGTGAGTAATGGAAACTCTCTCTGTTTGGTATGTTTTCTTATATTCTGCAATGCGGTAGAGAGGTCTGCATTTCTCCGGAAAGATTTTGCCTATCTATCTATCTATCTATCTCTCTATCTATCTATCTATCTATCTATCTATCTATCTATCTATCTATCTATCTATCTATCTATGCAGTTATTTACATACTTAGTTGCGAATGTGTGTATGTGTATGTGTGTGTGTGTGTATGTGTATGTGTGTGGGGGGGAGAGAGGTGTTATATGTGTGTGATTTTTACAAAGTTTTCCCAATGGCACAAGTGCTATCAAGCACGCAGTCAGAACACAAACACAGAAACCCATCCGGCATGCATTGTTATCAAATCAACGTGCACGGCCAAGCGATCGGCGTCCACATTCAGAACAGCGCCCTCTGTTTCAATAACTAGATCCAAAAATTGCCCTTTTTTAGATTGAAACCCCAGGACGGAACAATGGTTTTAAGCTTTCAATTGGAGGTTGGGCAGTACGGTTGTTATTGCAACGATAATAATGGCACAATACATCCCTTATCGGGTTGTTGTCATGGTAAAAATAGCCAAAATGTCCAGCTTTTCAACAGATTGAACAAAAACTCCACATCTGTCTGGTCTGACATAGCGTGTTCTTTTCATCAGAGGGTAAAGTGTGTGTATAATTTATTGTTTGCGCAAGGCGTAGTAGTCCTACCAATGTACATATATAGCAAATAAAAATTAATTAATTAAAATTAATTAAACAATGCGTCTTTTGCAATTTTCGTAGCTTGTGAAGCATTTTCTTTATTGTGTCATAAACTAATTGATTAACTAATTGATTAACATTTTCCAGATGAATAATGATTTCATCTAAAATTCACCTACAGTACAAGCAATAATTCATGTCCCGCCATATTCTTCGCAAAATACACACATACCACTTTTCTCTACAGTAAGGTGAAACAAATAAGGGTTACACAGCCATCCTTGAATTCTACGTTTCGGAATCAAGTTGTTCCGCATTGTCAGACAAAACTATCATCACACACAAGACAAACTTTTTGGAGTTCTCCAAAGTCCACTCAAAGTTAACTTATAAGAGAAAACATGTATTCAAGGTTTAACTACCTGTACAATTCAAAGGTTTCATAAGCCATGCACTGATAACACAAACTTGCGGACTGGTCAGTTTCTTCAGCCTGGGGGAGACCGGGGTCACCCTGTTTTTGAATTTGGTGGGAGTCACCACGTTTTTGAAATGCCAAATTCGGGGGTTGTCAGAGTGATTTTGAATTTCAACAAGGGTTCATTCTTGCCTAGATTGCAAGAATGAGCCCAGTGTAAAATATACATTCACAGCTCATTCAAAATAATGTATTCAAACTTTTAAACTGACACTTTGAAATCGCTATCTTACAACTGACATGTCAACAATTTTCATTAAAACACAGAATGACTGAAATTTTAAAATATATGTGCGTGTGTGTGTGTGTGTAATATTTATACTCCATCTCTTGTTTTACCTTTTTCGCAAGGGGGTCCCCCTGTTTTCGAAAGTTAGAATAGGTGGGGTGGTCAGCCATTTTTTGACGTCGGCAAAAAATAATTCACCCCAGGCCGAAGAAACTGACCAGTCCCTTACACAAAAACGTCTCCAATGAGGTCATTTTTCACTGTATACCATCGAACACGTGCACAAAGTAATGAAATTCTTCCATTGTTGCATTACTTGTTAATACGCAACACTTCTGTTCATTGCTGAGCTATTCATTCCAGACCAAAGTGTGTACGTGTATCGAAGTATATTGCCGAACTGTTAGTAATGTGCTATGCTGGTCCTTTGCGCAGGACAAGATATCAGACAATGATATTATAAGTATCTCCCATTCCTTGTTTTGTCGTGTAAACGAAATTTATGTCGACTTTGGTGATTTGATGACACACCATAACTGCACCAAAACTGAAATTGTACAAATGATAATCATAAATCCTTAATTGACAGTCATTATTATGCTATTTGTGATGTTCTATGTACAGCTAGCAGTGATGTCTTCACCCACAACAAAGCCACTCGATGTCATCCTATACCTGCATGGAATGATTCAGTCAAGGAAGCACATCATAATGCTCGACAAGCCTATGCTGCATGGACAAATGATTCCTGGCCACGCTTTGGTACCATCTTTGATTACACGTGCAAATGTCGGGCTAAATTTAAATATGCTTTAAGACAATGTAGGGAAGAAGAAGACCGTTATCGTGCCAACTGAATGGCTAACGCTGTACCTGAAAATGACAACAGACAATTCTGGGCTGCTGTAGCTGATTAATAACAAAAGAGTGCCGCTACCTACAAGTGTGAATAATGTGACAGGTGATCAACAAATACCTGTCACACATTTCAAGCAGCTGTTAACTCTGTGAACAACACGAAATACAAGTAAGATGTAATGAAATCGATTGAAACCGTGACCTTCTCGTTTTCGTTAAATATCAATGTAGATGAAATTGACAAGATTTTCTCTCGTCTTCCAGAGGGGCAGTCTCCTGGTGCTGACGGTCTGAGTTCTGAACACTTTAAATTTGCCAGTAAAAGACTACAAGTCCACCTTGCACTTTGTTTTACCGCAATGTTAGTCCATGGTGATGTCCCAGTTAACTTCACAAGAGTGATACCTGTTCCTATAATCAAGGACAAAACTACTGACCTTTCAATTAAGAACTACTTCTGCCCAATTGCTCTAACTTATGTGTCCTCTAAGATGCTTGAATACATTCTCCTTCACAGGTATGAAAACCACTTACATTCCACAGACAATCAATTTGGATTCAAAACGGCACATATATGTGTATTTTTCCACGGAAAGAAACCATCAGATATTACAAACAAAACGGGAGCTCGGTGTTTGCTTCCTTCCTTGACGCAGAAAAAGCGTTTGATAGAATCAACCACTGGACCCTTCAAACAGAGTTACGGATAAGTACCTGCTTACAATGCCGCCTTATGACAAACTTGTTCGCCTCTCAACAATTCTGTGTCCGTTGGTCAAATTCTCTCCCAGTTTCATTTAATGTTGCGAATGGAGTACGCCAAGGAGGGATCCTTTCACCCTTTTTTTAATGTCTATATTGACGCACTGAATGCAAGGCTTTCTGATGCTGGAGTGGGTTGCGAATTGGGTGGGATTATGATGAACAATCTTCCTTACGCTGATGACATATGTATTGCCGCGCCGTCAATTACAGGTCTCTGCAGACTCATTGACACTTGTGAAAACTACGCTTCTGACCACGATATTAAATACAATTCACGAAAACCTAAGTGTATCCATTTTAAATCGTCGACCAAGCTCTCGACTGTTCAATCAGTCAAGCCGTGTGATGTTTCTCTTGAATTTTTTCCAAAGTTTGTTTACCTAGGCCATATTTTCACATGTGAATTACGTGACGACGAAGACATTCTAAAGCAACGTTGAGCTCTGTGTGGCAGGGCTACTATGATTCTAAGAAAGTCTTACTCCTGTTCGGTTGGCATTAAATATCGTCTCTATAATGCTTTTGTAATAACATTTACTGTAATTACCTATGATCCGATTTTAATGCAAGCGCTATTCGTAGCATCATTGTGAGTCACAACAATGCATTTCGTAGACTGTTTGGCTATCCAAGATACACTGAGTGCCTCAAAGGTGCTCGTTCACCATTCAGTAAACTGTTTCTCAGTTTTAAGGAGAAGAACAGCATACAACTTTAGTGCTCGTTTACAAAGAAGTAATAATGTATTGATTTATCGACTTCTTGCAAGTGACATGCGCTTTGCCGGACTTCAAGCCAACTATTTTACATTAATTGTGCTTTATTTTGCTGTTTGATGTCTTGTCATGAACGTTTTTATTAAAATTTTTACTCTTTTCTTTCTTATGGACGTTTTTGAAAGTATGAAATAAAGTCATCATAAAAATAATAATGATAAAAATAATAATTGTGATAAACTGAGAATGCTTTGTTGCAAATTTCATGCAACCAACTAGAGAAGAAAACTTTGTACAAGCAATAAAATTAAGACTTCTTCTAAAATAAAGCAATGCATAATTAGCATAACTCAATATGGTAAAGAGCCCCTTCAGTCAATCAGGGAAGTTAATGGCAGTGGAAGACCTAATGCCAAGATCAGGCAACTGCCCAAAATGCGGATCGATCCTGCAAGGCCGAAACTAAGGGAACAAAGCAGAATTCCCGAAGAGTGGGGTCAGAAAGGAATCAAAGGTCCCTGTTTGAAAGAAGAGAGCAGAGAGAGACAGAGAGGTGGAGAAAGAAGTGGAACTAGACTTGACGGCAGCTTATGAACAACAAACAGTGATATGTAGTAAGCAGGGAGCAGAATGGACTGTTTACACACACATCTGTATCAAGCACAGTCTACAATTAAAAATTCGTCAAAGTCCGAAGATGTTCGTTCAATCTGACAACGACAAAGAACTCGATTTCGTGGTTTTAATTTGTTTCGGAGGGGTTTTTGCGCTGCAGAACGCGACATACATCATATATCCCTTTAAATGTCATTAAACATCGTTGATAAGTTTGGTCAATATAATACAAAATGTTAAGTGGCTTTGTTGAAAATGAAATGAACATGGTGCAGCTTGTAACATAATTACATATGGATGAAGTGAGATTATAGGTTGACTACTTATTCATCCGAAAATTATTAGTCCAGGATTAAATACATTTACAACACAAGACCATGCTCCACCACTTACTCAAAAGAATCGATACACACGATACACACATTGGTCTGAAACGGATCGCTGGGCAATGAACAGAAGTGTTTTGTATTAAGGTATAATGCGTTTCGGGGACAGATAATCGGACTATCAAACTTTTACTCTAACAATTCTTTTCTGATTCACCACTTGTGGGGGCTTATTTAAAAGCTCTAAGTGTAACAAAAATTTTCACCGTCTACGCTTTTAAAAATCGAAAATTATATTTTCTTCTATAGAGTTAATGGAGGCCATTTTGAATTTCAAAAATCGATAAATCTGTCTTGCCCCAAATTTGCTCGATGACCTCCGATTTTTTCCATGATTTTGAAAGGGCATGTCACCTTCGATGCGCATAATACCTTTAAAGTGTATATCTCATCTATTGTTAGCTCCTCAGTCTGTCTGTATACTGAACGGAGGAGATGTTAGAATTATTAGCTAGAATGAAACGACTTCCGTTTGTCAAAAGCAGACTTCCATCTCATCGGGGGCATTCTGATGGGTCATAATAACTTATAAGTGAAGGTGACATGCTAAACAATTACGGTAAATGTGGCGATTCATCAAAGTTGATTACTGACTGCTCATATCATGCCGCATGCGGAAGTCTCTGCTTTGCACGCACACAACTGTTTTTAACACTGCTGGAGATTTCCCATAATTCATCATGATTTGTACACACGGAAACTCCTCACTGAGGTCTACTGTGTCTCCCATGTGTAGACAAATTCACAGACTAGTTTTTTTAATTCTGAAATCATACTTTTATGGACACCACTCTTCTCCATTCCCATTTTAAATGATTTAGAAAAGTATGCTTGATTGAGAGAGGAGAGGACATTTTTGTAAAATTTTCTACTGATTGTGTCCTCAGCCATACAGAATAATGTAATGAAAAGGAGGGAGACTAGTTGCACCGTTTTATGAAACAAAAGGATATTGAGTTTTTTCTAAACAGAAAGACAAAAGAAATGTGCATGCTACGTTTTCTCAGCTATCAGTTTGTGATAACTGGCTGCCTAAAAGTATGGCATTTATAGTACCTGCAGAATGTGAATTTTATGGTTATTAATGGTTTCTTTGAAATTTATATTGAAATATCTAAACGTACTTTCAATAGATATAATTAAAGCACCGTAAGTTGTATCTTTTGGACATTTTATCAGAACTTTTGTTTTTTGGTTTCCCTACACTTTCTGCATTGAATCCCTAAACTGTAATTTAATGCCAAGTATTAAGCATATCAACACAACCTATATGAGTATAATCTCCATTATAGGATACTCGAAATTTCAGCATGACAAACGGATTAGGGTCAGACACCGTAGTTGATATACAGAAGCAAAATGCTGAAAAATTTGTCACAAGTTACAGGTATGTCCCTTTAATGAATTATCTACAGGTTTTATATTATTGCATTTACGTAGTACTTGATAAAGTTATGATAATTTTAATGTCGTGTGTACAAATCAAACTGAATTATGGGTAATTGATTATACTGCATGCTTGTTGAATACACTCCTCCCCCTGAAAGTTACCTACGGCTGTCAATAAAAGTCCCTAGACAACCAATCATGACATTTGTTACTGACGAGACTATTAGGCCACGTATTTGGGCCAATTAGCAACAGGTTCTTATCCCGATTTAGCACAGCAGACAAGGTCGCAGACGAGAGGAAGACAAGGCCGCTCAAAAAAGGTCTGGCGTACTTATTTTTGATGTGATAATCATTTAGTCGACAAAACTACAGTGAAGTTTTCAAACTTAAAAATTTAATCTTAACCATTTATTCACAAAATAATTCCCTACTCATATAGTTCTTGAAATCTCCGTCAGTGTGATTGCATTGCCATTAGCGGCACACTCATTGTACAGGGAGGTCAATGAGGCTGTAGGAAATTAACTAGGCGCCAAGAAACGCACACTGCGTCTCAATGTTTACGGCTATTGCCAGTGACTATCTCGAACGAGCAATTTTATTCGTCTGTGAGAAGTGGTCCCTTGGGACAGTGACGTGATAAATTCTGAATAAACACCCCAACGGGCCCCTTCCTCCATTGACCCTGAGTCTGAATAGTCGTTCCGAGCTTTTACTGTGCAGGGGGAGAATGAATTACGTTTCTCATGGGTTTCAAATATGTCAAAAAATACGAATTTTTGAAGTGGATTTACGATTTTTTTAGTGCCAGTTCGAAAAAATTACAAGCGAAAATTTCAGCGTCCATTTCATCGACGCGATCGTGCAAGAAACCTTAGTCTGTAAGCTTTTCTAATTAAGAAGAAGCCATATAAGACCCCCTAGCCTCAGCCACGATAAAAAATTTCCATTGTTTCTTAAGATGAAATTTGATTGGTCAGGAGCGCATTTCCGGAAGTATTTTGGACAAAAGAAAATGCCCAAACAAAACTGCTATACCTCGTGCCGGTCAGGCATGCTAGTACATAGGGATCGGCTTGCCATTTTATGTTCGAATTTTCCAAACGTAGACGAACTATAAGTGTGTATAGCAAGTAAGACAAGAGCGGAAAGAAAGCAGATAGCTTAGAAAACAAGATAATAGACACAAAGAAGCTCTGAGAGAATACAGAAACGGAGAAGATGGACAAAGTGCTTGAACTGAAGAATTGAAAGTCTCTACACATAGTACATGTCAGCAGGGAGATGACTTTGTATCAAGCGGCTCAAATAGGTCACTCATCAAAGGTATCTGGGACATTTAGTGAACTATGTAATGAGACTGTGTAACATGAACACCATGTTTGAACTAACACAACTACCGAGAGGTATTCCATGTGATTCAAGTGATACTTAAGTAAGTACATTGTAAATCTCAGTATATGAGAGAGTAGGAATAGGAACACGAAGTCATTTCTGGCAAAGTCAATCAAAATTTTGTCGATAATTTGTACCATAATTTGGCGATGTCAATGAATTTACATAAAACTTCTGCAGTCATCCATATTTATTAACAGTAAATACTGTATTTTTTGGCTTGGCATATAATTATTTCTCACTGTTCATGACCACTGTAAATGTTCACTTATTACTTCTGAACGTTCGTGAGAGTGTGGGACAAGACTGTCACTTTCTACAACTGATAATTTTAATGAGTTTGCTAATTCATCTCTACAAGCTTTACATTTGTATTTTTATATCTCATATTTTCAAGACTGTTGACTTGAATTGATAAATTATATTTTGACATGATGTCATGTGTACTTTTCATGTAACATTATTTGCTAAATTCTTTCAGATAACTCGTATATGGCATTAGCATGACAGAGCACGAAATGTCGTGATATATGAATGGTGCAAAAGGGGAGAAGTTATATAGGTTGCAACTCTATCACAAAAGACAACAGTTACTGTTGAAACATGCCAATCAAGGAGAATGGCAACTGCTGTCATGCTTCAGCTAGAGACAGTGCACATTTGTAGATTTGTCTGAAATTTGTGAAAGCTCCAGACAACATTGTTTAACTTCTGAAGAAAAGAATTGTTATCTCTATGACTTGGAATCGCACTTCTTTTGGAACCTGAGATTTGATCGAAGGGTGACAATAAAGGTGTTATTAAATGAAGTATTAACTTGTGTTTGTACCATCATTCAGTGTAGTCCATACAAAATAGATGTTGCTTTTTGCTTGTACAATGTCTCACTTTGCAAATTCCCAGTTTACTGACAAATTTTGAAATTTACTAAAACTTTTGAAACTGAATTTCTAAATTTACTAAGAGTTTTCAGCCAGTGCGATGGGCGACAAGAAAATCAATGGGAATAAAGCAGATTGTTCTCACATGAACATCGCCGTTTGGTGTGTTGATTTGTGACACGCTATGCTAACATGTTTCAACACCAAAAGAAACATTCGCAACTGTATAGTCAATACAACATATTAATCACAATATTTTAATTTTATATCGGGATATCACAAAATAATGTTGTGATCATCGCAGTCCAGCTGTTTTGAGTAAGCATGTGTACTTGGCTAGGCCGATCGAGTTTCGCAAAAATCAATTCACTGTCATGGACAAGCTAAAGTGATGTCTTTCATAAATATGTCCCTTCAATATCCAAAGAAAATCAAGGCTATCAATGATACGAAGAAAGTTGTTTACAATTATACTTTTCTTTGTAAACTACAGTTCTTTGATGCAGTGCGGTCGTCTGGCAATGAACTCAATCCGTCATCACGGCAGATTTAGTGCATGCAATACACAGTCCACACTGCCCAGTCATGCATGCATGTTTTCCTGTTATAATTCAATCGGGTCAGAATTTCGTAGCAAGGAACGTACAAAATATTGCAAATTCCAAGTTTGGTGGACGTGAAAATTATGTTTTTTGCCTTCGTGTACGAGATGGCACGTTTACCAAGCCAGACGCTCACTGCTAAAAACAGTAGGTTTTATTACAGTTTCCCATTTCAACCTTTTCTTGGCAGCTTTCTGAGCAACATTCCCCAAACCTCTCTCTTTGCATCCCGGGCAGCCGCTAAATGCACTGAGGAGCAACAGTAGTATCATCATTGATTTTTTGCATGTCTGAACTTAAAGGTATACAGTCACCTGTAATCTAAATGTGCCCGTATATGATCAAAGGGACGTTCTTTGGTATTCAAAATGCAAAATGCCCGTGTTAGGGCGCTGTTTTTAAAAAGCGGCCACCCGCTTAAAATCTGTGATTGGTCAGATTTTCTCTTTCCATGGTAACCGTAGCAAAATTAATAATAATATTGGGTTCTTATATAGCGCACATATCCACAAGTACATGTTATCAAGGCGCTTTACAATTATTTTCAATTATTAAAAAATTTCGAACAGGTGACAGTATACCTTTAATCGAATCGCATAAAACAATATCCCTTATTTCTTCGAAAAATCCATAACGTTGTAGTAGCAACTATTTCTATTGTAGTGTATTTCACTGTTAAAGTTGTAAAAAATTCACCCTGTCAGGAAACGTCAGAGTTTATATAGGCCGCGTACTGGTCACGTGACAACGTCAGAAGTGGCTAACCTATGAGAGCAATCCCCTGAGACCAATAGTCAACGCATTGGGTACCAATTTCTAGGTCTCAGGTGGTTCGCTATGATGAATAGATGCGCGCGATTTGGGGCTACAACAACAAAAACCTACTTGTTTTAGTCTACATATGTGCCGTCAATTTGGTGTGAACGTATAGATATTTCCATGTAAGCAAAGCTCTTTCTTAGCTCTGAATGGCAGAGTTATGTGTTAAGTGACAGAGTTAGTACCTGATACCAGCAGCCGACCCCACGCCATCTAGCTCAGCTGCCGTGTACTGTACAGGAATGGTATGCCCGGACATGGAGCCAACCCACCCAGAATATTCTGTAAATCAGACTCAAGCCTTTTTATAATTAGTAGCTCGCTAAACTGTGATATTTGATAAACTGCACTAGGTTATAACGCCTAAAATACAGGTTTTCACAACAGCTGTACAAATACGTTCATCCACCGCACCGACGGTCTACAGCCAGAACGTAGGATTGATGCGTACTGAGAGGGGTTGAATCAGGCTCACCACCTCAGTTAATAAATATCGCCGCGTAAAGTTTGCACTTTTTCCAGGCTCTATATACAGTTGTTTAGGTCTGCTATTCGTGTCGTGTCAAACCTGTAGTTAAAAATACAAAGAACCAAGCAAAGGGCAAGTTCACCGTTTGGCGTAAGGTCCAGAGTACAGCATACAGCAGGGCCCCGGACTAGACAACCGGCAATTTTCATCAACCCTTCGTGGATCCGAAGGACTGCATCCTGTCAGTTTTAGGGTTTGGACACTCTTCAGATCATGTGCTTGGGTAGAAGAGAAAAAACATCACACACCCGTATCATGCTCTTAAATGTCCTCTCCCGTTAGAAATGCCAACGATGGGATTTATCGGCGACAAATCAAAACGCGGGTTGGCGGCCATATTGTCTCAGAATATTTCCGTGCGTTGGTGTCTGACTAGACTTGCCCCAAGTTTTGGGGCATATAAATATCAAAACAGAATAAATTGAAGGCATTTGAATAAAATCAATCGATTGTCACGTTTATGATGATGTGACATTGAGGCAATGTACTATAGTAGGCTCATGTGTTGATTCGGAGGGGGAGGTCAACGCGATGGCCTTGGTTAGCTGTCACTTCATCACTGGCTATCCTCTAAATCAATCATTCCAAACAACATCCTATTGCAGGAGTGATTGTCACTTTCCACATTATTGACAGACCTTGAGATAGATGCCATTCCGCAATTGTGTGTTAGCTTCTCCGTTCTACACTCACGAACGCCACTTATGACGTCACATAAATGAAGGCGTTCCTCACGGAAGTTTTTCCGTCAAGCCCCGAACATTTTCATTCTGACAATTTAATTATCAATTGGCAAAAGGAAAAAAACACAACCATTTAGCTTAGAAATGGCATTATCATTTACTGACAAAAACTTTTAAAAATGTTTTCAAGGTGAAATATACCCTTTAACAACCAGCGAATGCAAACATGTCAAACTTAAATCTATTACTGTTCATATGGAATGTTTTAAAGCGTATCCAGAGAGTAAAAATGGACAGATGGGAGGAGTTTTTGAGCAAATTTGTGCTATCAGTGGGTGCAAAATGACACTTTAATGCAGTGGAGGGAGTAAATTCTTGCATACACAGTTTGCTCTTGTAAGTTGACGTTGGGTGGACTTGAGAACTCCAAAACGTTTGTAGTGGGTGTGTATCAACAATAACAAATGACTTAATTTCTAGAGAGAGAATGCAAGGATGGTTTTACCAGTGAATTTCTTACGTATTTTACTTTACGACATAGAAAAACGGCATGTGTGTATTTTGTGCAGGCTACGACTTGACATGTATATCGACATATTGTTTGTACTCTTAGATGAATTAAGCTCGTTATCCATCCGTAAATGATTAATTCTGCAATTAAATATGTTTACGACATAATTAAACAACGCTTCATTACTTACGAATATTGCGACAGACGCATTGGTCTGGAACAACTCTTACAAAAATGAACGGACGTGTCGCCTCTTGATATTAAGCTACTGAAAACAGGAGAGAATTTTTCCGACATACAGATGGACGGATGGCTAGCTGGCTGGTAGGATGGATGGCTGGATGGATGGATGGATTGATTGATGGATGGATGGATGGATTGATGGATGGATTGATGGATGGATGAATGGATGGATGGGTGACTGGCTGGCTGGCTGGCTCGATAGATGGATGATTGGATGGGTGGATAGATAGATAGACAGACAGACAGACAGACAGACAGACAGAGATAGACAGATAGATAGATAGATAGATAGATAGATAGATAGATAGATAGATAGATAGATAGATAGATAGATAGATAGATAGATAGATTCGTCCCGGGGAGGTACAGGCCTCAATACCGCATCGCACAAGAATAAAAAAAAATACAAGAAAACAAGACGCTCTTGTAATCTTCGCAGGAATCGATCTTTCATCGAATATTATCTCTGTATACAACATCTACCTATAATAATTCGTATTATTTTTGGTAGCAGGTGGGTTAGAGTTTTGCCGCCTAATTATTTCCCGCGTTAGCATTTTGAGATCAATTTCTAACGCCAAATCAACAAATTGTAAGTACTGGTTTGCATAGAAATGATGGAGGAGTATTCTGTCGAAGATTTTAAACTATTACTAAACTTAAGAATGGTTAAACGCCTGATGTTTCATTCTCTGTTCATTAGTTTGTTGATTTGACTACTAATGTATATTGTGACTGTCGCTAAAGCCGTCTGCCTTCAGCGCGTCATCGCTTTAGAGTATTGCGATTCGCTTTTCTACTGATTAAATCGTTCGGGTCTTACAGTGACGACGAACTAGATGCGTTTACATGCTAATTATGGAATTTACTTTACTAAATAGTTACATGCTATGTTTCATCTATACGCAAGACAAGATATCCGACAAAAATTTCATACTGGTTAAATATAGTCTTCATATGTACCCTACAAATGTTTCGTTCTTCATAATTAGTTTTACTATGACATGCCTTTGCTAGTCTGGATTGGGTCGCACTGTCATGGACAGGCGTGCTCTCCGTTGACAATTGAGCGATATATCGTTTCGAGTTTTAGTGTTGTCACAGAAAGAATTTACCAGTCTACAACACAAAACCTTTGACTCATGTGACCAATTACTACAAAGGGTCAAATCAAAGTCAAATTCTCACTCGCTCACATTGCGTATGATGTTCAAATTTAGGAACAATCTTTATCAGACTAATTTAAAAAGTCTAAACTAACGATTACTGTGTGCGAATTATGGACTATTGCGTGGGCACCTGTCAATTCGCTCTGAGCTCGTATAATTTTTATATTAACCCACACAGCGTACAGTGTCCAAAATTGATTTATCGGCATCACTTTAAATTATATCAAGTGGGGTTGAAAAAGATGGAATCGTGAACAATGCATTTTGCTGTTATAAATCATCAAGACCAAATGATTCGTCATTTATCAATGGAGCGTGCGGTAAAGCTTTCACGCGCCAGCGCTTTGACATGAACAGGCTGCATTCGAGCACACAAGTTATTACAGTGGCTTGAGTGTTCTTCATAGAGCGATGGTCATATTCTTATCGGTCCTTTGTCTTATACATTTAAAAAGCTTTTACATATCAGATTATCAATGTGACATCCTTGCTTCCCCCGTATTTTGAACTTTGAAAATTTATCTATACTTGTTTTGTGAGCAACGTTTGAGATCTTAACTGCCAACAGTGCCTCGTATTGAAGAGAGAGTTTGTCAAACAACGATGTGCCAGCTATGCTTTCCTTCCTACTTGCATACCGTAGTTTAAAAAGCTCTCTCGGTTTCGATCCTCGTGTCATTTCAAACAGCCGTACTCTATGCTAAATACTCTACCATTCTGCCTTGATGAAGTAGTGTGGTTCATCGTCATGGATATACATCGTGTAACATTCTCGTCAGACTCGTCATGTGGTGTTTGTAGAAGTGCACTCAATATATATCATAAATGATACGGGTAAAAGTAGCACTAAGCGCATTGTTCGATGCTGTGTACTCGAGTATCAAAAGCCAAAGTAAGTTGCCAACGCTAAACTGCGAATAGGGTTTTTTATTATTGATGAGTACTATTTTGATTCTGAATGTGTGACACGTGTCGGTCAAAGCTCATAAGAATTTCAGTATGCGACCGTGGAGGTTCATTTCGATTTCCAAATGCTGGAAACCAATAAAAATATCCAGCTGGTTGATTAGATGGACAAAAATCAAACTGAACTTTTCAAGGTCTCTACGTAGTTATTCAACGCTGAACCAGCATGAATGTAACATGTGGCGTCTTCCATACACCATGATAACATAGATCGCCATCGTGACCTTTCCGGTATAATCACAATATTACCCTTTTCAACGCACCTCGAACAGGACAGTTTTACAATCTTGTGCACGATATTTTCCTATGAAATAAAACAGTATGACATGAATTACTGCATACTTTTTGACTGTTGTGAAGTTGTGTAAAACAATTGTACGTTTGACCTGTCTCATTTTAAAGTGACAAAACAATGAGCAAGGAGATGTTACGCAACATAAGCAGACCTCAGGATAATCACTAACCAAAACACAAGAACAAAGACAGACATTGTATATTCTGACAGCAGTTCAATTGAGCACACGACGCGGAGTGGAAGACGGACTTCTGATAAGACTAGAAGTGTATACGGTTTACTGCCAGAGTAACTATCGACACTCGTGTGAGGCGGTAATGAGAACAATCAGATATCTGTTATATCATTATATGTAGCAGGTTTCATCAACTTGCACACAGTACAGTCAGAGTTAAATCACTAATTACAAAACTTTATTTAATATGTAACTGAGCTAATTATTAACTTGACACGCCCAATGATTCTCAGTACAATTAAATATTTATCAGACCAATAACTGTAGCAAGTTTCATCAAATGTGATGATATAATTTTGGAGTAATATCACTAATTACAAAGTCCATCAAATATGCAAATGAACTCTTAATTAACTTGACACTACTAAGTGCTTTACACCACAGTTAGATATCAGTCAGATTAGTATCTGCAGCAGAATTCATCAAATTTGGTGCACTTACATCGGAGTTATATGACTAAAATAAAACTGCTTAAAATATGCAAATTAGCTATTTATTAACTTGACACTGCCAAATGCTTCTAAGTATAATTAGATATATATTAGATCAATTTTTGTTGCACTATCATCAAGTTTGGTGCAAGAATTTCAGAGTTATGTCACTAATAACAAAAGTTCATTAAATATGCAAATGAGAAATAGTTGACATTACACTCACTGTATCATGATGATGATCTGAGTTTGTCATCTGTCAAAAGTTTCATGAAATTTTGTGCAGTATTTCTTGACATATATCTACACTGTCATTACCGTCTCCATAGGGAAACCATTGCACGGAAAAAATGATTATTGCATACTTCATTAATATACAAGCCACACCAACCAAAATCTAATCAGTTCTTGCAAGTAGCATATTGTACCTGTGAACCAAATCTGACTAGAATCTGTTCAGGCGTTTTTGAGTAATCGTGTAAACAGACAGACAGACCGACAGACAGACAGACAGACAGACAGACAGACAGACAGACAGACACATACAGACACGGACAGACAGACAGACATCGCTATAAATTGGAAAAAAGCAATTGGCAAATGGTCCTCAACGGATGTTTAAAGGTCACACGTTATAGTGAAACCTGTCCCGATTCACTGCAACCTGAGGCAACAGTTTATCCTGTTGATACGCGACTGTAATGAAAACACTGTGTTGTGCACGCGCTTTGAAGTAAGTAATGACAATTTTCCTCTCTCGTCTGGTCTCTGTATTATGGCTATGCACGGAACCACTTGAAATGTATCTCACCAGAAATGTAGTCTACTTCAGACGAGGGCTAGATATTTGATGAACACTAAAACACCGAACAGGTTATAAGGGTAGTACTGGTTGGATTATATACTTGAATAACAAGAGTGATTTATGTTCTGCCCTATGTATGTTTTAAGCGAAAACGTTATTTTGTGTACGTATGTTGCAACTTAGAAGACACAGTTTCTGAATCAATTTGGAACAATATCCGAAAATATGTTTGGCATGTTTAACAATGTATTAAATTAGTCGTGTCGCAGGCCGGACAAACGAAAACATATACAGATGTGGTGGACCTGTGTACGTCAGTGCCCATTTGTAAACAATGCAAGCCAAACTGACCTGTGACAATCCGTTAATGATTTCGGCAACGCTGTAAATCTTGTTCAGCACAACAACGGTGTCGGTAGTATTGACATCAAGTGACTCTATTTCAAGAGCTAAATTGCGAATATTTTCATTCACGTCACCTGCACTTAATGATGACAAATTATAGACCTGAGTGACAAACAAATATAGAAAGGCTTTAAAGGGAGGAGGTCCTCGGATCTACGTTAAAGGTATGTCGGTGATTGATAGGAGTTAAAACATGGTTGTCATGATGTGTATTGTAAAAGGTGTTGCGGCTATTTTCACGTGATGCATCTAGATATCGTATATCGGAAATACATTTTTTGTGAACAAGAAAGTCGCACAAGTGCAGATCAGATGACCTATAAAAGAAAGCTGTTTCCAAAGAATAGATATCGCTGCCTCTAAGATTATGTAAGACATTAATTTCAAATAGAATACATAATTAATGTGCCTAAAGGCAAACAATTATAAAGTTAAAGGAAATAATTGACTGTGTCGTTTAGAAGTTTTAATAATTATTGAAAGGAAACTAAACATTATCTGGTAGAAAATTTCGCCGTATTCGTCGTGGCTACATAATTATGAAAAACCATATATTAGGCAAAGCGTCATCTTACCTGCACAGATATATTGTACTCTGCGTATTCACCATACATGTCAACTATTTTCAAAAGTAATTCGAAAGTAAAATTACTTTCCCGTTTTCCACTTGATAGTCTAAACATCGGGAAAGATGAATTCGAGATGTTGTAGACAAGATGTCCGAAGTTGTGTGAAAACTTATCACGGATCCTGAGTTCATAGGTCAGTCCTAATGTATTGTTATTCATGTCATGACCTGTTACTCCACACATATCTAGGTTGCCTTCATCTTGCCAGTTAAAGCACGCTACGTAGATCTCTCTCGGGTGAATTGAACCTGTGAATAGAGCAAAATACGCCAATATTACCATGCTAAATAAAAAGAAGGAAAGAAGTTCGACTACTGTTGATAATGGTTATTCCAACACTATACTGGATGGAATTTGAAGGATAAAATGATGGGCAAAAAATGGATCGCGAATTCGTTTATTCAAACTTATTTATCTGGTGCCACACAATATCATAACCTGTTTCTTGTGCTTAAATCTATGCGAATGCCTTGAACTATGTCGGACAGCCGCTGCGGAGTACTATCGTGCTATATGTTCCAATAGGTTAGCAAGCTTCGCCAGCTGTCTTACCTTCTTAGATAATCCCTAAACAAAATATACCTGGCATTGTGATGTCAGTTTCTGTTAGCTCCAGGAAGACTAGTCAAATTCTTGCCCGGTGTTTCTCGTGCTTGCAAAATTATGATGCGATATTTTCATTTTTTGTGGGTTGTATGTAATTACAGATAGTGCATGAGCCGACCGAATGAGACAATAATAATTTAAAGAACGGGAAAGACAACATGTGACATCGAGGAATGGAACAAGGCCAGGGTAAGTAGGAGAGAATGTAAATAGATTCAAACTTCTGTTCTAGGAACTATACTATAGGAGTCCATCCTCTCTCTATATTTTAATCAATACAACAGTTACTGTATTGCGTAAATATTTTTACATGTCCCAATGTATCCCCTTCATTTGATACGTCAAGGAAACGAGAAATTATTAATTGTTCTATGATTATCGTAAACTATTAACATATTACACAAATCTAGGAGATGTATACACTCTTTATGAAAAACAAATACAATAATCCAAGTAACTGGTTCCTCTACCAACCTTCTTTGTAATTATTGTCTTGACAGTAGCCACCATACGGAGGTTTATTCTGCCGAGCTAAATACAAAACAAAACACGATGTAGCTTATTTGCTGTTTGAATTGATTCTTTAATGAGAACAATGATAATAATATTTAACAAACAATAAACTGCATACTTCCTAGATAGTTCACCTTGCCAAAATTCGTTTTAGTAATATCATCATCACGGACAACTACTTATCGTACTATCTTATCCAACCATATGCAAATACCTTTCGTAATTGATTTTGTTCAAGGCGATGAACTGAGAAACTTTGATAGACGTAGAAGTATACCGTGAGGTAATTATCTTAAAAATCCATCGTCAATTGTCAGTCCTAAATTTATGTAACAAACAAAACACAGGCTATAATAACTAGATCGTTTGGCCATATTTCATCATTAGACCAAAAAATTAAGGGTGTTAGAAGAAAAACAAAAAATAATTACAATTTACTCTTACTGGGCTGACGGTTACAAGGTTACTTTCGATCATCGCGTTGATTACGATGTAATACTTCCCCCTCCCCCCCCAGGAAATTTCGACGAAGTTTTATTAAAAGGATACGGCTAGTGCTTCATCCACACCTTTATAGCTGTTTTCTTATTAATTTTTAGTTTGTGTTTTTTTCAGCCCGAAAATCATCGATCTTTTTCAAGCAACTCGTTCATGAAAAATAGTTGAATAATAGATCATCATACAGTTTGTAATATTAAAACGATAAAGAACATTGTTCTTGAGAGCTAAACAATGGCAAATATCGTATCATCCCTTGCAGATATTCTGTTTTGTTTAAAGTTTGCCCAACATCCTACATTTCAGAGCTCGACTTAAGCTTGAATGAGTTTTCGTTGCTATTGTACATAACACTGTGACCGTTCTTGGCTCTACTGTGATACAAACTGCGTACTTGTTTGATTTTATTTGGAGAATTAAACCATGATACATTGCAAAGGATGTCAAGGTACTTGATACTGTCATCGTATTTTCACATCCTTTAAATCCGACAGTGGGAACACACATGCGGAAAACCTTCGGTCAACGTGTTCATGCTGCAACATGAATGCGGGTTGGATAATTGTTTAGAAGGCAAAATTTGTTCACGAAAACAGCGGGTACAGCTTTGACGTGGTTGCAGCAGCTATACTGAAATTAAAATCACTTCTCTATTGCAGTATAATTCTCAGCCACCAAGTGTTGTATCACTCCAAGTTACAAGATCAAACGTTTGAAAAACTCTCCATACTGGATTTGTTTGTTTGTCTGTCTGTCTGTTTGTTTGTTTGTTTGTTTGTTTGTTTGTTTGTTTGTTTTTGTTTTTGTTTTTGTTGTTTTTTGGGGGGGTTCAAATGCGTGCGAGGGCAAAACGTGACATTGCGACGCTGGTTGAAAACCCGTTATAAGGATTTGATAACGCACAGCTACGAAGGAAAAAGATTTGCTTATCTGCCGGGAACGTGTCCAAAGCAATTAAGTGATTTCACCTTTGTTCTTCAGTTTCCTCGCAAGCAACTATACACCTGCCTTGCTTACTTTCAAAAGTAATTTCTGAAAAAATGGAATTCCAAAACGTTCTGTGTGCGTGCAAAAAAACAATTATCTACTATTTTTCGTAGTCAAGCTTTCACAAACTGTTCATTCATAGCATTTACCTTGAGACAGGCCGATTTCTATTAGACGTACACTATTCGCACGTTCCTAGCTTTCTCGAAATCGCATTAAATAAGAAAAACACTAACAGTCAGCAACTCAATTCATAAGCAAAAGCAGCTGGGCGTTTTCATTAGATATGTTATTCGCACAATGTTCACGTTTACTTACATGACATATTTCGTATATCAACTTTGTCGATCATGTGAATATCAACCATTTCAAAGGCCGAATAGGTCCAGGATATAATATGATCTTGATATCCTAATTCACAAGTACCTTCCATCAGTAGCCTTATCTCTTCCTCCGTGATTAAACGATTCCAGAGATTAAATTCTGTTAGACTTCCCTGAAAGGACTGGTGTATCTCAAAACCCCCACCAACTCTATCTTGCTCCTGTCCAAGTATCAATACACCGCCTCCTTCGATCATTAGAGAATCATTTCTACTACGTTCGTGCTCTCCATCAGATAAAGTTTTATCTGCATTGAGATACAGCAGATAACGCTCTGTACTCAAGCTACCAGTGAAACACCAGAACGTCCACGTGTCAAAACCAGGCTCTTCGGTAAACCAAAACATCTTCCCGCTGATACTAGCAAGCAACCTGTACGTATCTGAACCATGATATTTGTATACGTTCTCAAAACACATCTCGTTATCGTTTCTCGTGGTTGCATATGATACAAACGTGTAGATATGCCCATCGTTCGGATTTGGTATTTTCACCCAAAGACACATGGAAACGTCAGTCATATTTGGCATAGTACCACAATATTTCACGTAAGATGTATCAGAAACGTTTGGGAAGTATAATCCTTGTCCATCGAGACGGTCTGTTTCTGAACCTGCAAATTATGAAACAGCAGTGAGGCGTAATTTCGACTTTTCTGTTGAATTTTTTAATTCTTATTTTACTTAGTTTGTTGTATTTCATTCAGTCTGTTGCTGTTAACGTGGGCAGTGTAGGAGTGTTTGGTCTTCTAGAAATTTACTCTTGTGTCAGACTTACGGGCTGTGGGATTACGTTTATGTGTCTGTAGTGAAACGGAGATGTTGGCGCAGGATTAACTGATATTTCTAAAAAACTCAGCATACCTGTGATTCATAATCCCCATGGATAAAGTCAGTAGAGCTCAGTTAAGTAACGGGAAATAGCCATGATAAATCTTTCAAAACGTCGTTAAGCTATCGAATAGTTGAGGTAATCTACAGGCATTTGTATCGAGTTGGTCTCATAAAGCAACGGTTGATGTAATGAAATAATATTGTAAAATTCAGATGTATCCAATGACGAGAAGCGAAGTGTTATTAAACCAGGTCACCATATACCGTGTATGTTTTTACACTTTATCGGCAGCTTTTTAAAGTCCGTTTGGAAACTGTATTTGAACTTTTTTGCCGTGAATGGTTGTCTATTCAACTGAGCATTTGAAAAATACTAAATAAACCTGATGTTAAAAACCTTATGTGTATATTTTTGTTCGGGAAAAGAAGATTTAAATATAATTTAAGTTAAGTGTTTAACGGGCAGTAGAGACTCTATGTTTCTTTCACGAGGGGAACCAATCTTTGTCGAAACAACATTTAAATTGAGAGAATTCAAGTTGTCGGCTACTCATTAAGTAAGGGAAACCAGTAGGATGTTTTCATAACAACTAAATAGTATTCCACTGAGTAATATACGAGTTTACTTACATGATGTATTTCGTATGTCTTTGTCTATCTTGTGAACATCAAACAATTCAAAGGCCGAACAGGTCCAGGATATAACAACATCTTGATATCCTACTTCCGAAGTACCTTCCATCAGTAGCCTTATCTCTTGCTGTGTGATTAAACGATTCCAGAGATTAAATTCTGTTATACTCCCCTGAAAGGACTGGGTTGCTTCAAAAGACCCACCTACTTCGTCTTGTTCCTGTCCAAGTATCAATACACCGCCTCCTTCGATAATTAGAGAATCATTTCTACTACGTTCGTGCTCTCCATCAGATAAAGTTTTATCTGCATTGAGATACAGCAGATAACGCTCTGTACTCAAGCTACCAGTGAAACACCAGTACGTCCACGTGTCAAAACAAGGGCCTTCAGTAAACCAAAACATCTTCCTGCTGATACTAGCAAGCAACCTGTACGTATCTGAACCTTGATATTTGTATAAGTTCTCAAAACACATCTCGTTATGATTTCTCGTGGTTGCATACGATACAAACGTGTAGCTGTGCCCGTCAATCGGATTTGGTATTTTCACCCACAGACACATGGAAACGTTAGTCATATTTGGCATTTTACCACAGTATTTCATGTGCGATGTAGGTGACACCTCTTGGAAAGATACTACTTTGCCAGCAAGATGATCCCTCTCTAAACCTGCAATTATGAAAAAGCGGTCAGGTGTGATTTCGTTCTTTGCGGAGTGTAGTGTAACATTGCATTTTAGAAGCCTTAAATAGGATCTGATGCAGAAATAGTTACACCAAAGGGCAAATGCAAGGCCCATGGTGGTTTTCTTTCTGATCAAACGGCAATGAATTTTGAGGTTGGCCAATAGTTCTTATGTCAGGTAAATTTGGGTACGGTGCCGGGGCATTTTACGTGCGCTGAGTAATTTTTGTGGAAAACTTATTTGAAAAATTATATTGCCATTAAAATGCATTTAACTAACCAGATGTAAAAGAAACAGAATTACAGGTTTCGGCGTGGCGAAAGAATTTTTCTTTTCAAGAAAAAAGTATAACTATTAGCCTACCTGGGTCTTGGCATTGTGATGCCAAAACTGGTACAATAAGAAGCTGTGCCAATAATATTCCGAGAAACGATGTACATCGATCCATATTGAGTACTCTTCCCGCTAGAATGAGTGACAATAAACACTAACTGCTGCGTTCAGTCGTAATATGGTTATCTCAATGATGAATTTACGACGGTCTCAGGTTATCTCAAGCGTTCAATAAGCGAAATTCGTTCGTTTGTTGTGGGCGGCGTAGGTTTCGACCTTAATGAAATTATCAAAATACATTGTCGCACTAACATTAGACATCAACATTTTTATCAGGAAAAGAAGCAAAATGAATTTCAAATTATTTAGTTTTAGTATATGCTTTCGTCTTTATAAACTTGATCATATACCTCAGAGAAAACTAGGGTCTATGATTTGATGCAGTAAATGTAAATCATTTTTGCGACGTCCTTTTACCGGAAATGTATGAAGTAAAGTACAACGGTTTATGATGTTGTAATGCCTGTTTGCTTTCATTGCCGTGTGAGGGCAGTCACACAGGCAGTTGGAAAAGAAGAAATATGAAGAAAATGCAGACTACAGAAACGGACACCAAATACAGAACATTTTTTAAACAAACGTACGACGATACGAAGCTCTAACAAATGAAAACTCACTTTTTATTAGCGTATGATAATGATACATGGAATATAGACATAAAACACAATGGGAATGAAAGTATAATTATTTAGGGAACAGAAAATAAGACCTTGATTTTGTACGTGTCGGACGGCTGTCACAGTGGTATTGACTAAATCAATTAATCCGCTGATACGGACAGCCGATTAGCAAGTTGGCAATGTTTGGTTGGAGAGGAGATAAATAAAGAAACGGTCAGACGGTTTGGAGTCAAAATCTTTATTTGAAATATCACAGTCAAACAGTTAAAATTAAAAAAATTACTGGTAGTAATAAAGAAATCAGCCAGTCGGTTTGGAGTTGAAATCTTCTTTTTTTGAAATATCACAGTCAAAATTAACAAATAAAATAAACCGTTGCACAAAGAAACTCACCCCTCCCACACTCCAGGGGACTGACTGCTGTCCCATGTAGTCCTATCTACCCTACAGGATCCGCTTCGTTTCTCCACAGATTTTTGTCTGTGGTTCCTCGGCAACCATGACATTTTTCTCTATGTCATTTCTAATACTTTTGAACAAATTTTCCGGGATATATCTTAGTTACAGATGTACACATGAAAAAATAGCCAAACCGGCCGCTTGACGCCCTACTGGATTGTATCCAATAAAAATTAAACTCTGGATCAAGCCATATCTTAGTTACGGTGTTTGACGTGAATAAAATCGAGAAAAATGGCCATATAGCGGCCATTTGTATCGTACCACCAAACAACTCAACATACATGTACAGAAGATTGCTACATGGTTATGTTCCAGCTCTGAAAACATCGATCCAAGCATCTCTAAGTAAAGCTTGTCAAAGGACAGACGCAAGGATGGAAGCAAAGACGCATGGAGGGGCATGACGTTGTCCTCATAGACTCATCATCCAACATATTGAGTCCACAAGAAAAAAGATTCCAGGTAATGGGACTTTTAAAGCCACTCCATGTCCTATTTACGTTCCAATAGTCACCCAGGATTTTACAACGGCCACTGGCATGAGGCCCCATTTCACTTTGAAACTGTCTTCTAGGAAAATCATATTGTAAATTCATAATTGTGTGTAACATGGATGTCATTATAAAATCATGTTTACATAAAGTCGGATTTTTGCTTACCCTCGCTAACATCATCCATAAATGGAATGAAAACTTCTTTGGATCATTGAATACAGTTTTTATCGCAAGGACACATCTTCGTTGCAGTCACGCACTGTGACTAAGACTATCTCTATTAACAATGTGACAGTATACGACTGTTATTGTAGAAATAGTAAAGCACTAAATAATGGTGCCACATACACAGTCTTTACGACATTGCTTTACACCTGACAGTCCGGAAAAACGTCCGAAAGATATGCCAAAAAGCAATAACGCAATTAATCGGTTTTCCTCTCTGAGAGCATAGCTTTATTAAACCACCATGGTTACATATTTCCTAGACATGTCTTTCGATACAAATACTATGTCAACTTCCAGAAAGGGGCAGGGTTTGATGGCTTTTATTCTAGATGCTACGGAACTCTAAAAGTAGGGTATCAGTTATCTGAAAGAAATTCCATAGTTATGATTATTACACCTCACGTATTATTTAGATACTGTGATTGGCTGAGCCTCACTCACGTGATATAGAACAAAAAGTGATAGAACATGGCTAAGGTGATATAGCCCTGTCGCGTGCAGTGCTATAGCCCGCTACCATGTTCTGGAATACCGCGCGTCCTTTCTGCGCGTACCACATCATCGCGTACATTTGCTTGGTATTTTCTGTAAAGCAATGGCTTTTGAAAAGGTACAAGAAATTAGCTGAGCTCGACCTGAAGTACACGACGATGTTTTGGTACATTAAACGAGAAAAGCTTGAACTGTCTTCGTGTTTAGACGTTAATTCAACTTCATGTAGCATTGCGATCGAGCAACAAATAGAACGTTTCACTGTCGAGAGTCTCGATCGACACTTGACTGCATTCTGAGCAAAGTTTCGAAAGCAAGTCTTTGTTCGGTGTAATAAAATTAATAACACACGCTAGCACGGGCAAGATCATGATTTGTTGCCTGCCCTCGGGCTGGTGCTCATGACGGTAATATTGATGATGCCCTCGCTTTCGGCTCGGGCATCGTCAATATTACCGTCATGAGCACCATCCTTTTGGCGGGCAACAAATCGTGATCTTGCCCTTGCTGGCGTGTGTTATTATTTAATTATTACACCTCACTCATTCAGCGTGCACTGCCATTGGTTAAACACGACTCACGTGACATGTAAAAGAACGTGATGGTGCCCTCTGCGAACGTGATGATGCCCTCTGCGAACTTGATGATGCCCTTTGCATTTGATATTACATGGATGACGTCATTTTACTTACTGCGCTTCCTTTCTGCGCAAAACAAATTGTCGTTCGCTTGTACTTGCTACTATCGCTGCGAAACGTCATGCAGAGCTGTCACCGGCACAGTTAGACGATATTTTGATGCAAGTAAACAGCAAACGAACGAAAATGGCAACAAGGAATGCAATTTCTGTGTTCAGCGACTATGCAAGCAACAAATTTGGATACGCGACCGAGGAGATCGGCAAACTTTCAGCGGCAACCCCAGATTTGGCACTGACAACATTTTACGCTGAGGTCCGGACTCATGCAGAAAGGCGAACTGTACTCGAAGAAGTTTGTTCGGTGTGATAATAAAAACAATAACACATGAGAGCTAGGGCAAGATCACGATTTTTTGCCTGCCCTCGGGCTGGTGGTCATGATCGAAATATTGATGATGCCCGAGCCGTAGGCGAGGGCATCATCAATATTTCGATCATGACCACCATCCCTTGGGCAGGCAATAAATCGTGATCTTGCCCTCGCTCTCATGTGTTATTATTTAAATAGAACATGGCTCAGGTGATATAGTCCTGTCGCGTGCAGTGCTATAGCCCGCTACCACGTTCTGGAATACCGCGCGTACCACAGCATCGCGTACATTTGCTTGGTATTTTCTGTAAAGCAATGGCTTTTGAAAAGGTACAAGAAATAAGCTCGACCTGAAGTACACGACGATGTTTAGGGGCCGTCGATAATAAAAGCTGACGCACAAGAAACGTAATTCCTTCGTTTTACTTGAAACCCCCTCCCTCCCCCCTCAAAACGAAAGTTCTTCTGCGAAATCAATTTCGAATTATGATGCCGTTTCTGACAAACCCACCCGCACCGCTCCTCTCCGCACGGCCATGAAAAATACAGAAAGTGCACATTAATTAATAACCCGCCATTTTACGCGTATCACTTTATAAGACACAGAACATTTTAATGAATTTCGCAAATAGGAAAATGTTTCAAGTACATGTTTCACGTTGAAAAAGCATACAAGTTTTATTTTACATTTATTTTTTTTTTGTCTTTTCTGTCTCCGTATTTTGTGGTCATTCTGTTCTCGATGAACGTGAAGGTAGTATTGCGTTGTTGCTGCCAAGTCGCACTTCGAAAACAATGGACAAAAATTCTTATGCGATTTTGACGCACACAAAACGAAATGAGCTTTAATCCCCTCCCCCTAAACGAAAGAATTACGTTTGTCGTGCGTCAGCTTTTATTATCGACGGCCCCTTAGTACATTAAACGAGAAAAGCTTGAACAACACTGTCTTCGTTTTTAGACGTTAATTCAACTTCATGTAGCATTGCGATCGAGCAACAAATAGAACGTTTCACTGTGGCGACTGCATTCTGAGCACAAAGTTTCGAAAGCAAGTGTTTGTTCGGTGTAATAAAATTAATAACACACGCCAGCACGGGCAAGATCACGATTTGTTGCCTGCCCTCGGGCCGGTGCTCATGACGGTAATATTGATGATACCCTCGCCTTCGGCTCGGGCATCATCAATATTACCGTCATGAGCACCATCTCTTGGGCGGGCAACAAATCGTGATCTTGCCCTTGCTGGCGTGTGTTATTATTTAACAAGCGCACGCTGCAGCAGCTTTCTCCAGTTAAAACTCCTTTTCTCGGTTATTATTCAGTTGTCCTGTTGACATCGCGTTGAAAATACATCATCCTTTCTCTGCCTGCTGGTTTTCTTTACCTGTGATGTTTTAATGTTTGCCCTATTTTCCACACAAGTATAACAGGCTACTATTGCTGAACTGGCCAAAATAAGAACGCTGCCTAGTATTTGCAACAGCTTCACAGTCTTTCCGAAAATGAGAACATCGCCAATGTAGGCAACGCAAATCTGAATGTTCGAAAGCAGTACAACCGTGGCTGGATTTTCTCTCTGTAGGGCAAGAATAAAGCCTATTGTAGCCAACAGATAGCAGAAAGCTTCCAACAGTAGGTATATCCAGCACATGGTACTCAGATGCCACGTGACCAAATTTCCCACGAACAGCATCGGAAAAGTAATCACAGAACCGACGGCACCGACGTAGAGCAAAATAACGAAGACATGTACACTTGGTATGGAGTGAGTCGCAACAGCTTCAATAGCAAAGAACGCTGCACTGAGAATGCTAAGCAATATAGATAGAACAGCAATGTTATCTTCTTTCGAAATATCATCTGTTGTAGAAGATGGTCCAGCGATCAGAACAATACCAGTAATATTGAAAACGCTATTAATGGCATCCGCTTTTTTCCAAGGTTCTCGGTTATAAATACAAGCAAACAGTGGCGTTAGCACCGGCAGGGCTCCTAACGTGATGGCTGTGACATTGCCAGCAAGACCAAATCTAAACGCATAAAACAAACTGATTCGTCCAGCGACTTCTACGACTGAAATCACCATTAACAAAATCCTTTCCTCCTTACTGTAGTCGAAGACTGGGTGTCTGAGATATGCTGTTACCGGCGCAGAAAATGCAATGCAGAAGATGTTCTGAGTGAAAGTTACCTGTATGGAGTCCGCCCCGCCATTTTGAGCAAGTACAATGAACACCGTGCTCAGGCCATACAGTAAACCAGATAAGGTTGCCAGCGACACTCCGAAACATGACCTGCTGACGGAACTGCACCATGTAGATTTGTCGTCTGATTCACTTTCCGGCGGGAATAACTGCGTTAGCTCACCATTGACGGATTCCAACTCCATGGTCGTGCGAGGTAGATAAATTTTGCGAACAGACGGAATTCGCAGTGTAGGATATTTTTACTCTAGTGTTAGTAACTGAAACGGTTATGGTTGTTGGACCTCACATACAACCTTGTCATGAATAAGTCATCGAAAACATCGTTGGTTTGAAAGGCCTTGCTCAGTGAATAGTACCATTTGTACGGAATCCCGAAATCATTCAAGCTTCTCTGTCATGGATTTGTGTGTCTAAAATAATTGTAATTGTGAAGTGAGCGCTTTCTGATGTACGGTCATCTAGTTTAGCAGCCTCGATCAAACATCACGTGACTTTAAATTCGTATTAGAGCTTTATTCTTTTCATGCCAGATGTCACAACAGCTGCAGATCCACAGGGTCATTTCGTTTTCAAACGATAATCTTGGAACACATATTGTATTGAAATTATTTGTCAACACTCGTATTATTAATGAAAGCATAGCAACATAACATCAGGATTGTTTTTGCTTTTAATCGTATCGACCTCTTATTTATGTTCCTGATTATCCCGCAGCCTCTGTGCCCGTAGAGAGCATCTGCGACCATATTAAGTTATGATAGTGGTTGATTTTATTCATTTTGAAAATGTGAAATGCAGTGAATGATTGTACAGTTCTGATGATACACGCATATGTTGTGTCAATGGTATTCGTATTTCAGAAGTGATTACTGTAATACGTATTTTGCGAAAACATTATTTGAATATGCAAATTATGCCTAATGAGACCGTCTGACAGCTTGCGTTTACGTCCAAAGAGGGAACCAGATATTGCAATGTTTGATAAAATGTAGAATCACAGTCTTTGTCAATGTTTGCCAAATATCCTTTTAATATGTGTATTTATGTTAAAGTTTTACATTTTCACTGAAACTGATTTTCGATGCAAAAGAAAGCACTGGTAATGACAATGACATTTGTGTTGAATGTGATTTGATAGATTGTTTTAACGAAGAAAGCAAAACTTTCAGCTAAAACTAAAATCTCAGTAAATAATTTTGTTTTGCGATATTCATCGCACATGTAATTGTATTAACCCTTGTCGTCTGTCACACGTGTTGAAATTGACTTGGTTTTTAAACAATTGTGAAAGATATGACCTATAAACACTTTCGACACCCTTTATACAGGATTTTTTTCTCTACATAAAGAAAGAACTCTTAATAAAGCTAGCATTGTGCATTGCAAACACTGATGAAAACGTGTTAGGCAATGAAAGGACAATACCATACATAAAACCTTACCAATAAGCATACGGTAGAAATGTATCTGAAAACAAATCTTTACTGAATTTTAAAAAGCTACCTGTTTATCAGGAAAAGGAAAAAATGAAACGACCCTTTTGAAAACTTCTGTTTAACAATTTTAAATAAACATTTTATGAAACAGCACGTTTCTCGGAATGCTTTGTATCTGAAAACCAAAGTTCAAAACTTCAAGTGATCAAGCATTTCCTGCAGCATAATGTTTGGTATTTTTCTTTATTCTAAAAAGCTAGGCTATCCTAATATCAGCGCCGCAGAAACCGAGCATTTCGGTGTTATTTGTCAAGACTGCATTGAAAACAGCCTCTTTGGGCTTCGAGGCATTTCTGCGACTACTCAAACGATTCATCGTGTATGATCATAAACCCGACTGACAGCCCATGGCTGCTGTCTACCAAAAGCGATCAATACACGCTTTCTGTGTATTCTACATACTGTTGTGCGGGTGATACATATTCAAATTCTCCCACAGCTAACAAATTTGACAGGCGGAAAAGTTCTTTTAGGTTTCCACATAGCAGTCGTCGTTATTGTGACCGTTTTATCGGTGACTCATGAAACTATATTATATCAGATAACGAAAATTACGTAAGATGAAAATTCATTTTACTTGCAAATCGATAAAGGACATGCAAATGTTGTGTTTATTATTGTCTTCCTAACGCATTTATCATAATTACATTTTATTTTTAAAAGTTGTTCTTTTGAATTTGCTGGTCGTTCATTGCACTGTGCACTGTTGCTTGTCGTCTGCACGTCTTCATGCGTGCACGGTCATCTACCTGGAAGCTCTCTCTTTCATTTGAGATTGAATTTGAATTGGCAGCAGGTGAAATTGACAAATGTGCTTTGTTTATCAACACACATTCCCCTATGCTTCATAACCCTTTCACTTTTGGAGATCGGACCTAATATCGTAGTCAAAGTATGAGTGCATGTATCATTGACGCGCAACACTGGTTTGTTTTGATAAGAGCGCCACCATGCGAAAATACTAGTATTCCAATATGCGAATCAAAAGGCCTTATCAGGTTTTCCTGTGCAAAACAGCAGATGTTATCCCTTTTTCATATGCGAGTATTTAATTTAAAGAAATAGGCGCTGATAGTTCCTTTCATGAGCAAATTAATAGGGCGTATCTCTCTATTAATATGCAAATTAATAGGACATGTATCTGAACTCCGCAAAGATACAAATACACGGGATAGGCATATCATATAAGTACACAAGTATTACATTAGGTTTCTATCATGAAATTTTGACTTTGTTACATTATTACAAATATTTATGTTACACGTTTATATCCATTCATAGTGTATTATTGTGGCTACTGCCCTCAAAATTGTGTGCATCGCGTTTAGTCTTTTTGTGCCGGTGACCAGCTATTATCATCTAAACGTTTCTTTTAGGCACAAGCATTTCCTGTACTTTGATTCGCAAGTCATATGTATACAGTGTAGTAAACTTTTTCACAAACTTATCATCCGTAGCAATGTATGCATCTTCATCACTTGGCCTTAACACCTGCCACACAAAGTCTCAGTGTTCAAATTGTCAACACAACATGTGAGAGTGTACCGTCCTGTGTTATTGACTGTAAGACAATAACAAATGACAATGCATTTTGTATACACTGTGGCAAGGCTAATAGTTTGACGTTCAGTTACTTCAGTAAGGAAAATACAAACATAACTTGTAATATTGCTGAAACATGATGACCAGATAACTAAATATTGAAACTATTGTCCCATTATGGATTTCATATTTTGTTACTGACAAGAAGTGGTGGGATATTAAAACAGTGCGAATGTTTTTATGCAACCTTTCATTTACGGCAACACCACGAACACTTTATATAATACAGGAAGGAGACTTCGATTTGATTTTTTATGAATATTGAAAGAACTGTAGAACAATAATCTGTTCTTTACGGTCCTGATACGGTTTTTTACGGACAAACGTTGTACGGCGGAAGGGCCCGAGCGTGCGAGGGCCCGTACGCCGTACGACCGAGCACGGTCGTAAAGGTATTATCATATACCTTATTGTCACTAAATATTTCAGGAAATTTTTTCTTTTAACTTTTTATGGCGAAATTTAGCGGTTTTTCATGGCGAAATTAAACGTGATGTCATTCCATCGGCGAAAGCATAAAGCACTTTGCGCATTGATATAAGTATGAAGTAATCTATTTACATGTAAACAAACTCATTCTCAATCACAGCTGTCACTTGCAAACACACAAACAAAAACGGGAAGGAGAACTTTTCAAATATGAACATTAAGTGCTAATAGGTTAAAATTGCGGCGCACGTAGCAGTTTCTGATGATTAAAACGACTGAATGCACACGGCAACGTACACTGGAAATAGACTTGAAGTTGAAACACAAGAACGCAACGACACCCCGGTGGTGGCAGTCCCCGGGTTGATGGGTACCCATGCTCGTTACCCAAGTTTAAAAAGTACCCCCTTTCCTAGAATATTTCTGAGAAACCACCCCCCCCCCCCTATTTGTGGCAAATCTGGGAGAAATTAGCTGTAAAAAACATACCCTTATTTACGAAATCTAGAAAATTAGTATGTTGACTTCCAGGGTTGACCCTGGAGGTTGACTTTGTATACATGTACATACGTCATTAATGTTTGTCCTCATCTGATTTTAGTCACATTCATACACAATCATCTTCCTTATCCGTTTGGATCTGGAGTTCTCTGCTGGCTCCTGTGTGACAATACACCTCCCATCATCTACTGTCCCTCGTGTTTCTAGGATTCTTTGCTTATTCTTCACGAATTGTCAGTCTTTTTTCTGGATTTTGCATTTATGTCTTTCACAAATTCTTTTAGTTTAAGTTCATCTGGCGTAGCCAGCTCATACAGCTTATCTTCTACATGTAATGTAATTTTCATTATTATATCGCTGAACATAAACTCTCTAACTTCACCTCTGCAGTACATGTATTTGGACCCATCGTTCTCGAACAGTGATGACGACATTTTCTGCAACCTTGGAGTTAAGACAACGGTCTCTTATATTCTATTGTAGAAACTCCTTTCCTAATCCTGTGGATTCTACCTAGGATGAAAGACTTTTTTTCTTTCACATGGACTTCACATGGGAGGGGGGGATGGACCCTAAGTGATGGGCATTTATACGTCATATGTACATATAAACGTACGGTACTGTTTTTCATTTTCTTTGTGAGTGAGACCAGACCAGATTTAGTGTCCTAGGGAGATTATGAAAGAAGTACCCCTTATCTCGGAGGTTACTCTGAAAAGTACCCCTTTTTCTCGATTTCACGGACCTAGAATCTCCGAGATGACTGAGGAAAAACACCCCCTTTTCCGTGAATTTGGTAACGCGCATGGGTACCCACCAACCCGGGGACTGCCACCACCGGGAACGACACGGACTTTGTCAACGTGCAACGTCAGCAAAACCATCAAAAATCGAAAAACAAATGCAACAGTCAAAATACTAAATCATTATCACTGTTAGATTCGATGACGAATGGACGGCTTCTCTTGACTCGGTGCGAGCGTAATGTTAAATGTACAGTTATTCATTATCGTATGTGCATTGGCGGGCGCGTTTTCTGTCTTCGGTTACAGCTGCGCCAGTGGGGAGACAATCCCTGTTTAACCATCAGGTCAAGACCACAACCAGACACAGGATGTCGGAGATAAACGTCGAACTTTATTACGACTGGTACAAGACTAACACAAAGTATACAACATTGCGATGCGGGGAGAGAGAGAGAGAGAGAGAGAGAGAGAGAGAGAGAGACGCATGCGCATAACAACTGAGTAAAGAGCCGACACGAGAGGGCGACATAACAATGCAACAAGACATAGTGGCGCTGGGAGAGTGGCCTCTTCGCGATCGGTGAATTTGCGATGTGTTTCATTGGGCATTCCGTATTCACGCCTGTCGCCGTGGCAGGCTCAGAGGTGTAACTCTGCTGATTGGCGACATTGGTTAGAATGCCTGAAATACGGTGGTTGTCATCGATGGAGACGGTGTCATAATGCTGAAGACTCGACACATTTTTATGGCCAGTGATCTTAATGATCTGCTGAGACGGAACACCGGCTTTGCTTATAGGTTTGCACTGTTGTTTTGCGAACGGGATGGTTTGTTTTGCGTCTAGCAAATGACATACACCCGTGGCCACTTCAGTGTTGATTAAGCCTGTCTGGTGCAAGCAGAAATTCTGTTTGTATAAACGAAACAAAGTGGTGGTCGGTGTAATAAATGTAAGGTTCACTATTGGCACCCCACTGTTAGGATTGAGATAACGTTCTACTAAAATGTCTCGCCTACCCAATTCAAATCGATCACAACACTGCACTGTAGACACGCTGTAAGTCTGCCCTCCGACAATGAACATCAATAACAACGGTCGTGAATATCATACGGCAGCTTGATTGTTCAAAATATAAGACATTGTGGTGGCAATTTGGCATCTAGCGAGGTACCACAAGGAGCTACAAAAAATAAGCAAGCGACCGTTTTAAGATAAGCGTGGAGGGAGCCAGAAAAGTTTGGTAGAGATGTACATATATCAGGACAGGTTCCCTTCAACCGGAATGAGAAAAGTGTCGTTCATATGGTTATACACATGTGAATACATGTACATGTAAGATGCTACCCCGACTGTTCTTTACTCTTACCTTTTCTCTCTTACCAAGTGAAATTGGGGTACATTTATTCACGGTTTGTAGGAAAGAAACATGGCTTAGTGCAAGTGAATGTTTATTTCGAAAGTTTTGCAGTCAAGACGGGCGATGTCTGTAATTTAATTGCTAACATTTTCTCAGTGGCATTTTCTCAATTCCCGCGTCTGAACAAAGTCTGAACACGACACTTGCGATACACGCTGTAGTATCGTTGGTATTCATTCAATGCAATATTGAAATCGACACAAAATGTGTGATGTTCTGTAACACTGACTGCATTTGAAACACATGAGTTTTACCTGAAACTAAATACTGATAGCGCAAATGCTGTGGTCAACATCATTTGTATACAGTGTATTTTATAATCACTCCCTAATTTCAGGCTAATCGGCGTGTCCATGGGGTACCGATAGTAGGATCATTATCACCACTGATACAGGGTAAAGTAACCGTTTTATCACCCTTCTGCAGACAGAATTTCTGCTTGCACCAGACAGGCTTGATCAACACTAAAGTGGCCACGGGTGTAACTTTTGCAGCCCGTTGCATGAAAGATCCTAGCTTGTTTTTACCCATCGGTCGCGGATAAAACCACAGCAAAGATTTGATCTAATGAGACGGAATTGGTTGAATATAAAACGGACTATCGTCGTTGCACGCGTCAATGGGTCTCCGAGACTCCGAATGAACTCGCGGTAGATCGAAATCGGGTCACGGTCACTTCCGGGAGCTTCAAACACGCGGGGTTGGGGAGGGGGGAGGGGGCGCAGCGATAGTCTATATATGCCTACTTTCCGTCTCGAGTCTTCGTATCACGCTCGCGAAATTCCAGGAACAAGAGTCAAGAGTTGTCTCTCTGTATAGTCTTACATCGCCGAAGGTCAGTTTTTTATGTTCGTCGCGACCGCGGAGTCCAAAGTTCTTCGTAAAGATATACCATAGCGTGAAGATGATAGTTTCACCGTCCTTCTTTCCAAGAACGCCAGACTTCCACACAGCGTTTTCTTCCTGAGGAGAAATTGCCTCAGATGCTTGAGGCTTTCCTCCCATCCACGCATTTTTGAGTTGCATCCGCTTTGCTTTCAGTGCTCCGTTAGCCAAGTCGAATTGCTTATCATTTAGGTCGAATCAGGCTCGTAGTCACTCCCATCATCTTTTTCATATTGATGGAAAACGCCGCTAGGTATTCATTCAGGGCAGTTGCTGGGATGTCAGACAGCTCACGATGGTCATCATACCTAGTCTCGATAAATCGCCGTACTTTGCTTACATCTCTCTCGGTCGCTCTTACGGTACTGATCTTATGAAATTGTTAACGGAATCCATGTCTTCGTTTCCTATCGCGGATGTGCAGGTGTTTGTCGTTTCAAAGCCATCATCGATATCACCGAACGAGATACTGTTTAGATTTTCTGAGGGAATTTCCTGCAACCACTGCATTATTTCATCAGCTTGCAATTGTGCCATGGTGTTTCGATTGAGAACTGAAGAACGCAGACGGCAATTTTTGAATCTCGCGCTGATTTGTTTACAAGTTGGGTCGTGTACAAATAGCGACGCGCGTAGCGTTGTAAAGTAGCTTAGAACTGCGCGTGAATGTCCATATTTAGACAAAGTGCCTGGGCGTGAACATACGGCAACTTATTACACAAAAGTGAGGGCGTTTTTTTTCCATAGCGTTACACATAAACGGGGCTCAAGGTTTATGATAATATCAGTTCTCTGCGTAGCGTTGTAAAGTAGCTTAGAACTGCGCGTGAATGTCCATATTTAGACAAAGTGCCTGGGCGTGATACGCCAACTTATTACACAAAAGTGAGGGCGTTTTTTTCTATAGCGTTACACATAAACGGGGCTCAAGGTTTATGATAATATCAGTTCTCTGCTCTCCCAACTTGAGATATAATAAGGCTTTCTTTTACTTTTATTTTTTCGTCCTATTGTTTGAGGATGGAAGTCAAAGCTTATTTGCTAGCTGAAAGCCAATAGCCGATCGTATCAATCATGAGAATGAAAAATCATGTCAATAATACAGTATTCTATTTAAACAATGCGAACAAAAACATACAAAATAGTTCAATTAATTAGGTTAATGAACGATTTGGTCGCTTATATCAATTCATCATTATACCAAATGAGTAAGATACCCAATGAGTAAGATATAAAGTTTGATACCAAAGTGTTTGTTACTAAAAATAGATCAGCAGATAGACCAAATATCGGAATGAAAAGTGTTGTCCACATAGCAGTACTCCAGGTAAAGTGTGTTCAAAAATGTAAGAACGTTTAATTATTTAGATTAATGAAACCAATGTGTAGTTTATATCCAAATCATTAAACAATGAAAAATATAAATGCCATACCAATGTTACTAAAAATAGATCAAGGAGCAACCTTGACCTTAAACTCTCACTAGACTGAAATATTAAACCAAGAAATCATCAAAGCTGTTTTTCATTTAACATTGTCGTACAGGGTATTACAGGTGATCTTCATTCAAGGTAATAATTGCTGAAAGTCCAGTCCGGGAGGAAAAGGCATACAGCGCCCGCTATCGAGCGATGAATCTCTTGAGTCTGCGGAACATAAGTGGTATTGCTGTTTGTCATTAGACTCCGAGTATGATTTCCCGCATGTTATATTTTGTATAGGGCGCATCTCAAGACTATAGTTGTCTCTTTGTGTGAGGTAAACGCCCTGTCCTTAATTCATGGGCTTCAGCTGCAATTCAAGGACGTAGAACTGCCTTTTTCCCTGCACTTCAGCCATGGAGCTATGGTAAACTAATTTAAATCGTATGCGAAATCTCAGAGGAAGCCAACCAGCAGATTTCATAAAGTTGTAGCCTTTGGTCCCTTTCTTAAACACTAACACATATACGCACACATTTACACAACACACATACACCACACAGTGATCATATATATATATATATATATATATATATATATATATATATATATATATATATATATATATATATATATATATATATATATATATATATATATATATATATATATATATATATATATATATATATATATATATATATATATATATATATATGGAGATGTAATAAAATGAAAAATTTTAGGGGTATACGATAACCGTTGGCAATTGAGTTCCCGCTTCGGGTAGACAAGACTCCCCTTCCATCCACTAGTTTTCTACGCTCAAAGGTCCCATAGCTCTACGGTCCGACAAAGACAAGTGCCCCTCCATGCCTAAAGCCACCTCGCCGTATATATCTACCTCATGATTATGCCCTTCCTTGACAATGCCCGTTCCAAACACTCTCCCCACCCTCAGTACCATGGTGACTCAGCAAATAAGTAAAATTTACCCTCCCCTTGAGGATAAAAGCTTGCCTTTCCTTTCCCCCCTAGCTGATACAAGAACAAAATGATCTTTCGAGCTGCCTAAAGAGAAAAAGATGGCAACCATTAAAGTCAACATCCATGGATATCGTGTCAACAAACTAGCATTTCTTAGAAGTAAAATGAGTTACATATGTGTTGCTCGTCATAGAAAAAAACTTGTTAGGCGCGGTTGACTAGCGGCACTCAGCTGCACTGTACAGTAAAGATAATTTCTGAAAGTCTGTTTTATCGTTCGTATGGCATCACATTGAACATTAATCACTTATCCTGCCAGTCTGTGCTAGATTTTTCTAACTGTTCATCTGTCGGTGTTTCGTCTGTTTATCCAACAGGTGTAAAGGGCGACTATCGCTGAACTAGTTATGATGAGAACGCTTCCTACTATTTCCAAGGGCTTCACGGTTTTTCCGAAAACGAAAACATCACCAATGTAGGCTACGCAAATCTGAATGTTTATAAGAAGTATGACTGTGGCTGCGTTTTCTCTATGAAGAGCAAACATGGCAGCTATCGAGGCTAAAAGATAACACACTGCTTCCAACAGCAGGTACACCCAGCATATGGTACCCAGATGCCAGGTGACCGAAGTGCCCAAGAACAGCATCGGAATAGTAACCACGACACCGACGGCACCGACGTAGAACAGGATGACGAAGACCCGCACGCCTGGCATGGAGTGAATCGCTACAGCTGAAACTGCAAATAACACTGCAGTGGCGATGCTGAGCGATATAGACAGAGCAGCGTTCTTCTCTTCTTCCGAGGTTTCATTTGTTGTAAACAATGGTCCAGCAATGAGAATAATACCAGCTATATTAAAAACGCTGTTAATTGCGTCCACTCTTTTCCATCGTTCCCGATTATAAACACACGCAAGTAGAGCTGTCAGTATCGGTAGGATTCCATACGTAATGGATGTAACATTCCCAGCAAGGCCAAACCTAAATGCGTAATACAGGGTGATTCGTCCGGCGGTTTCTACTACTGAGTTCACCACCAATAAAATCCTTTCTCTGTTGCTGTACTTGAAGAATGGATACCTGAAATACGCTATCACTGGAATAGTGAACACAATGCAGACAATGTTCTGAATGAGCGTTACTTGTGCAGTGGCTGCACCACCATTTTGGGTGAGGACAACGAGTATTGTCACTAGGCCATACAGTACACCAGATAAGGCGGCCAGCGAGACACCCAGGCCCGACTTACTGATGGAACTACACCCTCGATATTTGTCGGTTGATTCACTCTCCTGGGGAAACAATTGCGTCAGCTCACTGTTGTCAGTCTGCACGTCTTTCATTTTCCCTTGTGCCGTGGCAAATTCTGCGGGCAGGTCTACTGGTTTCTTTATAATCCCTTTGTTACGCCGGTGTTAGCTCGAATAAGCCAACAAGGCCTTCCTAAAAACCTGTGCTCGAAATTCCGAAAAAAAAGACGTAGCACCTTCACGGTGTGGACCTATGCGTTCCAAATGAATGTAGAAATGATGCGGACACTAATCCAGTACACGTCAAAAATAGCGGTCTTATACACATTTAGTCTACCAGCAAAAGATAGCGTATAAATCAGTGTTAAATCACGTCATCGCCCTCCGCTCGTCACCCCGTAATGTCAAACAGATCTAGGCCCATGGGCAATACTATGTTCCTAATTAAACAATAAAATTAAATAGTCCGGGAGAAGCTCGTACGAAACTCTGTATCAGGTATTAACAAAACTATCATAACAGGTCACAGGATCGTGCTTGTTTTTTTTAATTTTCACATTACCATATTCAAAGTATGAGTCACCTTGACCTCTTGTTTATGTTCTCTGGCGCAATGACAACCTCTGTACTCATACAGACACGGCCTTAGTCGGAGAAATATATCAATTTCATAGTTATGATACATGAAACATTAACATTGTTTGAAAAAAAAAACGCTTCGTGATGCATCAAAGTTGCTCTCTCTTTTGCTCATCAATACTTTGTGAAAATGACTGAATGTGGATGAATTATACTTACAGTGCGTTTCACCTAGGTATCGCAACTCTGCGTATGAGACAGACGCAATCCACGTACAAAACAAACGATAAGCTTGGGTATCACGACACATTTCAAAGCCACCGACTCATTGATTAATTACAGTAAACCAGCATGGGGCAGCCGCTCTGTCTAGACTGAGAGATACACTTGATCTACATTGTATTGCTTTTTCAGTTAGTTTCTGTTGAGAATACCTTCACCTCTTGAACTCTTAGCTGAAATTAATTTTGTAAAAGAAATAGTGATATTGTAGATCAAGTCTAGTCAACTGTTTATCTCTCAGTCCAGACAGCGGCTGCCCCATGCTGGTTTACTTTCATTAATCAATGAGTCGGTGGCTTTAACACATCTGGTTATGTGTAAGCACATAACCAGATATGAACGACAAATGCTTCCGCTTTTCAGCACATGTTGCAGTTTTCTGTAAATTGACACATTTTTCTGACGTCATTTCACTAGTTTGCAACTTCATTAATTTTTTTATAATCATCATTACTAGCAAGATTCATCATGTATGTCGTCAATCAAAAAATTTGTTAAGTAAACAAATTAGTGAATAGCTGAATTATCATTGAATTATGTCATTATCATTATCAGTATCATTGCATATTACTTTATGTAGCAAGTTTGGTCGTCCTTCAAACTTTACATGCCAAATTATTAATCTTAATTAAATATGCAAATAACGTGCAAATGTAAAATGTCTTTCACTACTACAATAATAGTGTCTCATAGAAATACATCGTAAATTTCCTTAAACAACTCCTTCTAATTAAATTTCAATAATAGGTACAGATTATTAAATATGCAAATTAGTAATGAGCAGACGTGAAATGCTACATGTCCTTCACAACTGTTACAATATTACATCATCATTTATAGTAAATTTCATCAACTATGGTCATGTCCTTTCAATATTTTGTTTCTAATTGGCAAACTCCATTAAATATGCAAACCTTTAATAAGCCGATGTGGCAATGCTGAATGGCTTTCATCAATATAATATCACAGTATGTTCAATATACCTGGCATGTTTCGTCAACTTGTCTGCAAATTTTTTATTGTCTATGTGCGTGCTGGATGTGTCTACCTTAGTTTTGCGGTGTTTGCCACCCACCCCCACCCCCCACCCCCACCCCCGCGGTCCCGGTGAGTCAATAAGCGACCCTTGCTGAATTTGCGAGGATGATTTCGTTTATGGTGAAATTTTCTGGGGCACCCGACCAGACCATTTGAAGATATCGCAAAAAAGCATTGAGTTAATATGGCATTTACGAGAATTTAGGGCATTTAGGGAGCGTTCAGTTATTATGGCCGGGGATGGGCCGGCAAATTCTTCCTGCACATCAGTCAAAATAAGTGAACCCCCTGCCCATTGTACCAAAAATTGATTACCCCCCCCCCCTTTTCAAGATGACAAAAAATTCATGACACACCCCCCCCCCCCCATTGCTTGAGTAAAGTTGCACACACAAACACCTCGGGGTATGGAGCGATACAATCCACCAAAAAGAGCTTAGATTTCTTCAAATGACCTTCCTTACAAACTCAAAAGGTGTTGATGCTCAGATTTCCCCTTCTGACTTGCTTATAATTTTGAAATTAGCCCTCAAAGGGTTTGGACAGAAATTACTGGTGGAACGCAATATTTTTGCGCAAGCGTGTGTGTACAAAATTTTGATATTTGGTTTAATTAAAAATCAGCTGTTGATAATGTTGATTCACTATACATGGTATACATATATTTTCTCATACATGTATGAGAAATCTATGTAGTACTTTTTCAATGCAAAACTATATCTATGCATTTATAGATATTTGATAATTTACATAAATGTACTTAAATGAAATAGGGTTGTTACAACTGGCATGCGGACAAAAAGTTTGACCTTAGAATTTCACCAAAAATGCTCATCCACTATACATGGGAGTCAATGATAAAATTGTAAAAAAAATTTTTCCCATGAAAAACTTGGTATACTTGTGCATATGCAGACGTTCAATAATTAACATAATTGTAGTTGATTAGAATATGATGGTTAAATGTGCATATTATGTGTACAAGAAATCTGATTATGGAATTTCACTGAAAATGTTCATCCACTATACATGGGAGTCTATGAGGAAAGTATGAATAATTTTTTTCCGATACAAAAATAGGTAAACCAATGTATTTATGTACTCTCGATTATTGATATCAATGTACTAGATTAGATTAGGGTGGTAACAAATGGATGTGTTTGCCAGAAATTGGATTTTGGAATTATACCAAAATGTAGATTCACTGTACATGGGAGTCTATGAGGAAAATATGAATAATTTTTTTCCAATACAAAACCATCAAAATCTGTGTATTTAGAGACATTCGATAATTCATTTTAAAGTACTTAGTTAGCCTAGGATGGTTAAAGGTTGATATGTGTGCAAGAAATTTGATTTTGGAATTTCACCGACATGTTGATTCACTATACATTGGAGTCTATGAAAAAACTAAGAATAATTTTTTTACAATGCTAAACTAAATTAATTTGTGCTTTTATAGGTGTTTGATAATTGATACAAATGTACTTGATTCAAATAGGGTATTTAAAAGTTCAGATGTGGACAACGATTATGATATTGGAATTTCACCTAAAAGTATTATTTAACTTTTCATGGTACTAGTAGTCTCAGTACAGGTAACTGTTAAATAATTTCCCTGACAAAACTTGCTATATCTCTAATATGTAAGTAATAGGAATTGTTCATTGCCCTCAGTTCAGTGAGCTTGAATTACAATAAGACAAGCCTCAGAGTTGTCAAGTCAAGATGTTCATGTGACAGATAATTATACTTTTGTTCAGATTTACAGGTGAATAACTGCAGAGAATGAAATCATGCAACGAATCATTTTTATCTCCAAGAATATTTATGAACACTGAAACTGCTTTTTGACGGGACGGATACTTATGAAAATTAAGTGACCCCCCCCCCCTCTGAGCTGTTTGAAAAACACATGACCCCCCCCCCCTTTGCTGTTTTCAAATTTGAAGTGAACCCCCCCCCCCCGGATATTGCCGGCCCAACCCCGGCCATAATAACTGAACGCTCCCTTATTGGAAGTAATAGCTGTTCCTAATTTTCTTTCCATCAAGATTTAAGAATCGTCCCCTCCCCGTATCCCTTCCCACCATAAGACCTCCCCAGTACTCACTTTGCATAGCAAAAGTCCCCCTCTGCCTTCTCGTCGACACATAATTTTGTCCTTCCTGAATAAGCGCGCTTTACAAAGCATCAAAGAATGCGTTAGACAATGACTGTGTTGTTCATGAGGAGATGTTGACCCCAATGAGGAAATAGATAGTGAACCAGCCAGTATTATTCCTCATATTATCGTTTACATCGAAATACACGCCGCCTCTTTTCTTCGCCAGGATTTGGGAACTTAGATGCATAGTGAAAACTATAGTGACGTGTCTTCTGGTGTAAAATACTACATTTATCAAGGACATTCCGAGTAAAATGTTTAATATTTTACTACAATGCTAATCAAGCTATCGGCTGACGCAAATGGGGAAATGCCTCCACTCCTTTCTGTAAATACGGCATGAATAAGTAGTAAGATAAGTAAAGTGAACGGAACGATTCCGGTCATAACGATCGAAACAAGCGACACGAATAGACACGTCGATAGACCGAGTTAAAATTATGAGTTTCGAAACAGTAAGGATTGCACAGTGGTTTGTAATGAAATGTGATTAAGGTGGAGCTGCACGTTGCTAAAACCGTGTTTTTCAAAGAAATATTTCTCATCTAAGATGACAAGGAAACCCCATCATTCTATATATTAAAAAAAAAAAGCAGAGACTCTAGATTTTAGTATATGTCAGCAATAGTTTACTCGAAGGATGAAAGCGGTGTATTTTGGGTAAAAAAATGTTATTAATGATAGAAATTAATTTCAGTCAACAACATGACAATATTTTCTGAAATGTAATATTTCGCTTGAAAGAAAAGTATATGTAGATAAAACTTCTTTTTTGTAATTTGCATTATTTGTCCTCATTCTAAAATGGCATGGGTTGAAAGATTAAAAAGATCGATTAAAAACATGATTAGCAAATTTAAAATGCCTCTTATCCAAAATGTAAGCAGTCCATTGCCAAACAAAATAGTGGTTATGTTAAACAGCATTTAAAGAACGTGATGTAAAAATTTCAGAAAAGTTGACCCAGCCAGAGTTGAGTTAATTATTTGGAAATCTTATCTCTGGCTGGGTCAACTTTACTGAAATTTTTACATTACGTTCTTTAAATGCTGTTTCACAAAACGACTATTTTGTTGAAATTGGGAGAAAAAAGAAGCCAGAAAATCGGGTTATTTGTATACATTTGCGTAAATTAACACTTCTTTATCAAGCGACATACGACTGCGTGAAGCCAACCAATATTTATTATTGGGTTGACAAAATAAAAAAAAATATATGCAAAAAAGCTATTTTTAAGCAAAATACGCTGTGTTGGTGCAGCGCCCCTTAATAGGTCAAATACTTTTTCCTGGTTCTTTTTTTTTTGTTTTTTATGCAACTTGCGTTTTTAATTTTGAGATTCTACACTGGTTGAGAGTTTTCTACCAAATATCAGAAAAAAAATGTCATGATTACAGAACATCCTGAGGTTAGTACAGCTGCAGAAAAGTAGAAATACGGAATATGTTTGACGATTTGTGATGGGAGAGTTTACAATTATAATTTGGAAGATGTTTTTGTGAATTAGAGAACTGCAAAAGGGCTTGACACTTTTGTCGCACTACTCCTTGGGAAATTACTCGATTGTAAAACTTATCCTTCTTTAATATCGACAAAATAAATTCTTGTTTTAGTGAACAAAGGTATTTCTGGAAGCAGAGCTGATTCTCCGCACTTTTGCATTCTCTAAAGTGGTTTTACTGTAAACAGAAAGCATGTATAATTCGTCCAATTAAAGCTTGCCCTTAGAAACCCATGATAGAGTCTTGCTTATCTGGCTAATTGTCCCAGCGGAGAGGGTACCGTGAGCTCCTCACAACCTTCGGCTGAAAAAAAAATGTTAATTGAAAAGGTGGCATTTTATTTAGTTTGGGTCTTTGAGTCAGTTTTGTTTTCAATTTTCAATATTAAAAATTGGAGGATGACGAGTATGCGAATTGTAACCTGCCTTAAATACATACTCAATACGTTAGTAAAAAGTTAAATATCACGATGCAGTGGCCTGACTATAGTTAGATGAAAATTTTCCTTATTTTAAATGGACAGCGGCAAGAGTGTTAAAAGAAGAACATTTTGAATCTTTCGAGATTATAATATTAACAAATCCAACAAAGGTATGCTACCGGTGACATACCCACGGGATGTTTGCTATGGTTGATCATCAATTTAATCTCATTTGAGTACGCCAACCTCACTAGTTTTGACGGACGGACAAGAACAATTTCTAGGGCTATCAAAGCTAAACAATTGAATCGCCCTACGGTCAATGCAGCGAAATGGTCATTCTTGAGGAATTGACACCCGATGCGTTTCACGCAACCATCCAGGTATACTTAGCTTTGATATCGCAGCGGTATTGAGGGCGCTCGGGTTAAGGGTCATCTCCACAGACCTGTGCTGCATGCTGTGGCGATGACCACTTGACCCGAACGCATTCGATAGACCCCACAGCACGCTGCGCTATCACAGCTCCTATCCAGGTAACAATTGCAAAGTGAAAGCAGATTTGAGCCCTCGAAGAATATGGGCAACAGCTGCCAAAAAGATGAGTACGACACCACTGACAGCCCAGCGTCGACATGGCCCGACTGGATGTCTGATATCGACGACAGTATCTCCCTGGCGAGCCTTTCCATTCCAGGAACTCACAACTCGATGACATACGCTGGATATGGTGGCCCAGTCAGTCGGTGTCAAACATGGCCACTGTCTGCACAACTTGAAGCTGGAATACGCTATCTTGATATTCGGTGCAGGCATTTCACCAATAACCTTCACATTCACCACGGTATCACGTACCAGCATATCTCGTTCAAAGAAACCCTGGATATTGTCAAGAAATTCCTCGACAAGCACCCTCGTGAAGTTGTACTCATGCGCGTAAAGAAAGAGCACACAGAAGGCGGTAATAACCGATGCATGGCTGACACATTCGAGTCAATTGTGTCGCAATTCGATTCAAAGTACTTCTGGACTTCCGGTAAAATTCCGAATCTGGGCAAAGCGCGGGGAAAGATCGTCTTTTTGGATAATTTTGAGGGACGCCTGTTTGGAATACCGTATGGTTCATTCGATATTGCGGATGACTACGTCGTTAAAACGCTGATGCCAGCACGTATCAATCAAAAGTGGAACTCAGTCGAAAGGCATTTACAGAAAGCTCGAGAGAGTCGAGGAAAGAAGGTATTTTTGACCTACTCAAGTGGAGCCAGCGCTATGGCATACCCGAACGCAGTAGCTGATCGAATAAACCCTAAATTATTGCAGTTTTTCAGAGACAACCCGGGAAAATTCAGATGGGGCATTGTTGCCATGGATTTCCAAGGCTTCGTGCTGGTCGAGAAGATTATAATGAGTAATTTTTAACTTTTTACTTTATTGTTAACATCGAATTTTGCTATGAACGTACAAACCAAACTCCAAAGGTTAAAGGTGGACGGCTGTGCAAACATAAAACCATTGTCGTTGTCTAGATCTGTGTAACTGCATATGTTGTATAGGGTGTAAACAGCAGATAAGATATAAAATAAACAACAGTATTTTTTCGGTCTCACTCTTTGAGGTACATCACAGAGAAATAGAACACTTCCTTTCGGATTTCTTGCAGTTCACCCTTTACTCGATGACTTTATTCAGCCCTCGAATATGTTGTGAGCTCATTAAGATTGAAGTATTGCTACGGTGTAATTCCTGCAGTGTATATATGGCTCTAAAACACTCTGTTAGAAATGGCTTTTTGTCTACAAAAAGAAAAACGTGTATTTCTGGCCACGCAATGAATGCAATCAATGATACATTTATCAAAAGCGCTGGGAAACTGCTTATTTCAGCATGTGTTTACTTAATTTTGCTTTGATTTTTATCTTGGAATTTGGCATAGTGAAAATGAAATCTTATTCGAAGTCTTGACAGTTTCCAAAAATTACAATACTATTTTTCTTGCATTTCTACATGCAAACCAACGCAATCGGCTGATACTGCAATTATCATCTAGGTATTTTCCTACCGTAATGCGTCAGTTATCCATACCAGTACAGTCATAAATAAGCCTAAGTGTTAAGGATTCAAACCATTGCCTTATGCAGTGGGGAATCAAACTTGCTGTCTCGCAGGGCAATAACCTTTCGGTCGTGACGTATGCTGACGTATACTTCAGTATTTTCTTGTGTAAAGTAACACCTGAATGTTAAGTGCAATCGACGACAGGGGCACGGAAGGTAATTGCTGATTCGTAGATACGATTATATTAGCAGCAATTTAAGGATCCAAAAGTTAAGGCTATTGTGTAGTTCATAGGCAGCTTTGTAACGATTCATTAATCTCGATGATATTCGGCCAACCATTACGCCACACATTTCCGAGACGCCACACATCGCTAGAATTGTTTAGCATCAAAAATATTGCTCTACGCCGCGATGAAGTATTAAAGCAAGTGTATCCGCAGCAAGTATGCAACTTGTGTTTGAGCGTATGAACCTGTGCACCGTAAAAATTGCACGTTTCTGTGTGATCTGGACCAATCAGCTGTATATATTTTGCTTTCCAAGAAGAAAAAGACAAAACAGTTATATCGATGTATATTGTTGTACAGTTATATTGAATAAGTCAAAATATTTTTTGTTTCTTAAAATAATATATCTCTGTTTTACTAAAACATATGACATCCAAGAATGACATCCTAAAGTCTGTAAAGACTAATTACTCACAAGCTTCTATAACTTTCTAGCTTTTTACATATATTTTATACACAAATTTTGTCTTGTGATATATGAACAAAAATTTGTCTCATTTCTTATATTTCGCAACGCCGGTGTACACAAGCCTAGTTCTAAAGCTGATCAAAGGTTTGGTTGTCCTTGGCTGGTGCCAGGGTATTGCATACTGTTGCTAAGCAAACACTGTGAGATAAATCTCTGTTCAGAGGTTGCTAACAACGATAAAGCTATCCGGTGATTACATGGACTGTGGTCATGTAGAGTATTAACAGCTTGCATTTAACATAGATAGAAATGAAACAATTTTTAGAGGCAGCTTTTATACACTACAATTGGAAGAGTCGAATACTTTTGTAGTCACCAGATATACTGCAAGTGCCACAGTTTTACTTTGCCTTTTTCAAATATTCCCTGTGTTTCATTTCAAAATGACACGTTTAATGTTTTTGTTTTGATATTCAACAAAATGTTATTTTATATCAGAGACAAATATTTTAATAACCATTGACTTAGTCTCATTTACAGGAAAAAAATTACAAACTCAATGTTACTTTATTTGAACAACTGTGCTTAATTGTCTGCTTGATTATTGGCTGATGCAACATTTCCAAATGGTCATCTGGTGATATTAAGGTAGTATGCGCCTCGAAAGTAAAAGACTTAAACATTTGCTCAAACTTTCCTCAATTAAACTTTCAACCATTCTCTAACCAAAGCCAGAATAAAAAACTGGGGTCACTGTGCAAACTTTGGTACTAGAGAGACAAATTACCTAAAATTTCCCGATATTTGAAATTCAAAATGGCCGTCATCCCTATGTTAACTCTGTGGGGAAAAATAAAATTTCCGATTTTTGAAAAACTAAGACGGTGAAAGCTATTCTTTCATCAAGAGCTTTAAACTGAGCCCCGACAAGTGGTAGGTCAGAAAAGAATACTTAGATAAAATTTGAAAGCCCGAATTTCTGTCCCCGAGGCGCGTTCTACCTTAATATGAATGTATGGCTCGTACAGTTTACGTCAGGACTGTATAGTAGTTTGAATAAAATATAAAAACATGGAAAGTAACTGATATGACTAGTTCTTTTACTGTCGTTGATTGGGTTTCCTTATCGGTTGTAAAACAAAGTGTGGAGTGACTTCCTTTGTAAATACGACATCACTTAATACACTCGGTATGAAATCATCACCCGAGTCGGATAGTATCACCGGAAATGCACATTTTCTATGGCGCCTTCTTTATTTCTTCGCACTCCATCCAGGTTCATTTTAACTAGTCAAAAATAATGTAAAAAATAATTTGAATACGAGATACACACATATTCATCAACATGATCGCTACGATTTTATCTAACTTTTGGAACGACTTGTTATTGCGGTATATCACACTTAGTCTGAATCTTACTCTCGGGACAATCTGTTTGATTGAGTTACAGCGGAGATCCCTAAAACGCTGAGAGTCAACAAAACTGTTCGTGTAAAACGCTGTTCGTCGGCGGTTTCTTGGTGGTTAGGCAGGTACTTATTTCTTGAATCAGCGAGCAAGGAAATGGTGCGTAGGTAGCACCTTGTCATCAACGGGCGGAGAATGTTTCACTTCCAAGCGAGTAACTAAAAAGCGGACGAGTCGCGAGTGGCGGGCGGGATTCAGTTCTTTGCAAAGCGGTTTGACAGAGTTGGGCATTGGAATATTTTATGCATTGCGGAGAGGCCAGGGGAGCTTTTGAATTGGGAGAGGGCCAGCAGCAGCAGGACTTGTTTTCAAATTGTAGTGGGAGGGCCAATGCGAACAGCTTTCACTTTTCCTTCCACAAAATGTGTCAAACTACATATAGATTAACACCTATACGTTTAGAAACAACAAACGCATTTACTCCAATACCGTTTAATAGCATAAGGTCCCGTTTGCTAAATACATATGCCGAAGCGGACGACAAAGATGGCATTGGTGCTATTTTTATATTAGCGTTTTTCCAAAACTGGAAAACATATTGTCAAAAGTACAGTATATCCTAGTTCATCATCAAATGACAGACTAAATGACAACACGAAACACACCCAGTCAGTCAATTTCAAAAGCAATTTGCTCCTATAGTCTTTCTCAAAAAATATTAGCCAAAAAATAAAAAGATTAAAAATCGATGTAGAAGATGGAATAGTATGGATATCAGTACACAATCTCCATCCAATGATGGAGGAACTGTGGATAGCCTGGCAACTAATGTGATCTTTATGTCGACTACACGTAAGCAAGGAATATTTCTAATGACTGTGCAGTCCACATCGTGACACGAGGTCGCTGCTCTCTAAATGGCAAAAAGTGCGTTGACCGCAGATACGCGACCAGAGTCGAACCCTTTATAATACTGCAATCAAGACGAGAGGGTTACAATCAATCTATAGCGAAACTGAATGATTATTTAGACCAGGGTTAATTGATGAAAATTAAAAGTCTATTTTTGAAAGAGTGAAGTCTTACGATTTATAACTTTCAATTTAGTCAGGTGCAGCCAACAAACAGTGCACTTTTAAAGGGGTCATCACTATGATAAGATATATTGTGTTATGTGAACTGACTAATTTTAAGTCCAGAGGATAATTAATTGGCTGTTCATAATTTGCCCTCCAACTGAACATTTTTCGATTTTCCTCCAGCACTCAAACTTCATTTTTACCCCTCCCCACATATTTGTGCCTGTTTCCCCTCCCCATTGTGACTATTTTAAGCTCCCCTGCCCTATGGCGAAAAAAACTTGTCGATTTCCCTTCGTTGGAAAAAAAATCCCCCTTAAAATTTTATCATTTCCTGCATGGAGCTCCCCTGCCTTGTGATGAAAAAACCTGTCGATCTTCCCCTGCCCTGTAAACAATTTCCCGAGTCCCGAGGCTAATCAATCGATATCTGCCCTGCCCGACAAAAAATAAAATCTTCTCCCTGCCAGCTAGAAATATATCCCCTTCCCAAGCAAAATTAAAATTCCCCTTGCCCTCAAAAAATTGCTCCGGGAAAAACTTTTTCCATGTATAGCTCCGTTGGCTACACCCGTTTAGTCACCAAAGCCAATCACATGATTAGCAGAGCAGCGCCAAGTGTGTGGTATTGCAATTACAAATTGACCTTTGCCCAGCAAAATGCGTGGTCATCAGGACAGAATTCTAAAATTAGTTACTAATTGAAGATAAGAAAATAAAAATAAAGTCCGTTACATTTTAACAGCAGTACAACTCATTCGTGTTTTCGTTACTTTGACCGATTTCATACTACAGTAATTGGTAAATGGCGCGGTGTGTGATGCAGTGTGTTAAACTGTGGTGGGGACTTATACATAATGAACAGCATTTCCACAAATCCTCGAAAATTAGGGAACGGTCTTGTAGTTATACATGAGCAAGGGCCTATTTTCGCATGATGAATACTGCAATGTGTGAAAAAAATCGTGTTCATTTTTATCGAGGGTGATAGATGTTGAAAGTACCCTGTCTGTCTGTACGTGTTTCCGGCTACAAGGCGCCTGTACAACTAATTGAAACAGGTCTGCTTGTACTTGCGCGGTTTCAGTTCTATACAATTGTACATATGCTCCTTGTAATGTCTAGACATCAGCTTTATTTTTATCACTTTGAAGGAAATGAATCCCTTTACCTATATATTGTTTGCTTGTCTCCAAAGCCTCTGAAGAGGTATTTTTGCCCGTGCATGTGCCGATTTGTTTGAGGGTATTCTGTAAGACATGGATACAATCCGGACCAACAAGACAAAGCTTCTTGCTTCCTTAAAATTACACTTTGGTTTGTTGCTTATTTTGAGTGTCACCGAATAGTTCAACTTCAATGCTACTTCATGAACCCATCTCAGATCTGAAAATGTATAACATTATGGCTACTTGATTCTAGATCTAGAAGAACCTATACTAAGAATCTTCATTTTCACATTACTGGTCGATGTGAGAGTGTGAGCGACGGTGAGGGAAAAATTGATCCCACACTTTTAGAAATTGTCCCACACTGCGTATGATTGCCCATATACGAAAGCAATATATATATATATATATATATATATATATATATATATATATATATATATATATATATATATATATATATATATATATATATATATATATATATATATATATATGAGCTCTGATTGGATAGTAAACGGCCTTCCGTTCCGCGTACAAAATATTATCCAATGGCGCGATAAGTAGGACATGGGCTGGAACTACAAAGTAAGCAGGTCTCGGTGCAGTGGCAGACGAGCGAGCGTTGTCCAGACTTTGGATAATGTTGTCCGTCGTTGGTGACAGACTCAAAAAAATAGCCGAATTTTCAAAATAACAAGTGAACATAGTACCATATCGCCAATAGATATCTCGTCTGGAGCAGAAGATTAAATATCGGCGGTTAAGCTCGCCATGGAGAGTAAAGGGCTGCAGATAGTTACTGATACACTTGTGTAATACTCACCAAATGTTTCCAGTGTGAATTCAACGCATTTTGTGGTCATGTGAGAAAAAGAATCTCACACACCAAAGACCTGGGATCAGATTTCTCACATGAGTTGAGGATATTGTGTCCCACACGAGCCGCAGGCGAGTGTAAGACAAAACATCCCCAACTAGTGAGAGAAATCTGATCCCAGGTCCTTGGGAGTGTGAGATTCTATTACTCACCTGAGACGCGAGTGAAGATTCTTTGTAGTACCTACCTGCTTAAAAGACATGTCCCTGAGGTACACAGAGGTGAAAAATGCCTTGTGACCTCCATTGGACTGCCTGATACATCAAATACATCCGAGAGAAACTGAAGAATCAAATGAAAACCGGAGCCAAATGAAAATACATACGACTGCAAACTTTTTTGTAAAGTTAACCTTTATCTTTAGTTACTTTTTATTCAATATTGGTCCATTATGTTAAGTCCAATCAGCGACATTATTTCATTTTAAATTTCCCCTTTTGTCTACAGTATTTTCAAGTATCCCAAATGTACCTTCAGTTTTTTTTTTCTCAAGTCCATCTCTCACGTTTAACGCCAACTCAAGACATGTTTGTGGACGCAGCCTGTAGTATATGTAAAACTGTCCAAAAATTGACTGTCATGATAGACACATTTTTGATGAATTATAGTCCCTTCGCATTCATGACATATTTTAAAATTGCATAACTTGGTAGGCACTTAAAGCCCGATGCAATCTGTACTGTAATGTATAGATCGCTGTTTCGCCGAAAAAGCGCAAGCTAACCGATTTTACCTGCGACATGATATACATCCGGACATTGATGTTTGCAATGACACATATCCCGCACTGACATACCTTCGAACTTCTGTCACTTGACGGAAACTCTCTTTTGTAGTCGACAGACGATAACACATCTACAGCGCTGCAGAATTTAGGCTACAGCCCCAGTGATACATCTTGACAGCTCAACGCCGCACTGTAGGTTCGATCGTGATCGAGAATTTACATAGCTTTTTAGTGATGAAGGACATTTATTGTCGTTCGTCGAATGACTTGATGTTTTGAGCTTTCTATATCGCTTTTCTGAAATGCATAAGATATTTATGTATTCAGTGAACTTTAACACGTTAAGGGTTAGATTTCTAGTTTATCGCCAGGTACGTGGCGACGTCCATATTCAAGAGCCGTACGACTGGAGCTGGGTCGCGACGTTACTGATCGACAGCAGCCACATTCTGCTAAAGCTTTTATAGCGACTCGAAGTTTCATTGGATATTCCTCTTGTGTTTCCAGGTCTGAATTGATCGCATCACCTTTTCGTTAAAATGTCATGGCATCGATCGCGATCGATCGGTCTGTGCAAGCAAGCGTCGAGGCGTGAATATATGAACTGTATTCGTGCAGGGAAAAAGTTCCGGTTGATGACTTGCAACAATGGTAATATGGATTTTTTATCTGCTCTGGTCTACGTCACACGGGGGGGGGGGGGATCCGGACCAGTTCATGTGATAAAATCCGTTATAACAAAAGTTTGTTAAATATGCAAATCAAACCTTAGCGGCAGTAAAAATCCTAAATGACTTCGCAATTTTTGTTTTCATTAGCTATTTTCAATATCAGTTTTGTCAACTTTGATCAAGTCAACTTAATAGATATATTTCTGATAAGAAAAGTTCATTATATATGCAAATTATGAATAAATAGTCTAAAAATGCTTCAACAACTGTCATGAATGTTGTATCATAGTATCCCCTATATATAGCAAGTTTTGTCAATTGAAGTCAAGCCACAAAAATATCCGTAATTAGGAAAGTTCGTTCAATATGCAAAATTAATTTTAAATTTGTTGAGGTAGAAATGCTACATGACTTCGATAATGGTTTAACTTAGTATCTTCATTGTACATAGCAAGTGCTGTCAAAATTAATCATGTCTATGTAAGTATATTTCCAATAATAAAAGTTCAATAAAAATTTATCTAAAATGCTATACAATTTTTATGAATGCTCTGTCATAGTATCTCCAAGGTATATATCAAGTTTTGTCAACTATGATCAAGCCAGTCCAGATATAGATGTAGAGTCACCAACCCGGTCACCGCCGTGGCACCAGTTACGCTGCAGCGCTGAGTGGTCGGTCTCAGCTCAGCTGGCTACTATCAACACTTGTGACGAAGAGGAGTATCGTCAAAATATATATCTTTATCCAAAACGATCTACTACGAACAGTGAACTGTCACTTTATTGAAACTACATGGCTGTGAGAGCTTATGGGCGGAGCCCTGGTGTTAGTATCCACAACCAATCACTGATGTCAATGCCTACCAGTACAGGCAGAGTGTAATCATGAGAAGAGAGGGCCTGATGGCCTACAGGTACGTCAGCTTCGTCTTCTAAACTTACAGTGTACGGCTAAGTCCTATTCTGAAATTGAGAAAGAAAAAAGTGTACAAATATTTCTCTTCTGGCCGACAAAAGCAGTTTTCGGCCTCTAGTGACATTTTAATACAAAATCAATGAGAAGAAACTTAAGTGATGATTTGCGTTAATTCTTCATTTTCACGATCCCGACGAGTCACAAAATTAATTGAGGAGATACAAGTTTATGGACTTATTATGTTTGTAATATTCTGGTGGTACATTTCGTTCACTCTACTGTCCTAAAGGCTCATATTATGTCGTGTAAGCGTCCAGTGTGATGAAGGAAAATATGAATTTTGTTCTATTGTATTTCACAAGAGATTTTTAAGAATTGTTTTTTGCCTTCTTTTAAGGCACATGTAATCGAAAACAACAGGATAGCATTGTTGGTCATTGAAGGGCGTTCTTCCCTTTGAAAACACTGCTAATTTTTGTTACACACGTTTTGTATTCGCAGGACTTTCAGAAAAATCACCTGGTTGAATTACGTATCCTACTTCGTGTATTATTTGCTAGCGACAGCGTAAATAAGAGAAGTTATGATCTTGGTCATCTTTGTGGCCAGTGTCCCACACATACTTCACGGCCTCTTCTATGTATTCTTCTCTGCAATCTTCTGGAAATCTTCCCAGCTGACCCATAAAGTTTGGGTAAAATTCTACGATATAGATTAGGTTACGCACATGTATTTTAAATAAGTTTACAATCGTCGGGTGTTTCAACTTTAGCATAAATCTCTCTCTCTCTCTCTCTCTCTCTCTCTCTCTCTCTCTGTACAATAAGTATATATATCGATGTATCGATTAGATCGGCGTAGCATGCAAATAAAAAATAATTTCGTTTGCATATTTGATTTTTACGACGAGGCTTTATATCAAAATTAAAAACTTGATTTGGCCGGATTGCTGTGGTACATGGTCATATTTATGCTAAAAAGTGGTATGGAGTGGCTGGTGAATCCCAAGTTTATTTGCAAATTTATTCTACCTTTGAAGAAAGGTCTTATATTTATGGTGTTATTCGGTGGAGTTTTTGGTTCATGTAGGCTACTGAAGCCTTATTTTGATTCAGTCTACAGGCCTGTAATAGAGACACACAGGTGTCCATGCATCCGCAGCAGGAGATCGTTGCCCCCTGCCTTGACTCCCCCCTCCCGTGACATAATACAAATGGTCAACCCCATTCAAGCAGCATACCATACTGTATTCTGTAATGTACCGACTCATATGGCACAATATCCGATAAAGAAATTCCTAAACAGAAAATTGTTCCACACAATTTAAATGCATTCAATCAAAATTACGTTAAGCCTGCTGTATATTTAGAATGTGCAGTATGTTACAATGTTACCTTTGGCCTCATTGTACTTTATGGGCTTCGCGATTACGGTGTGCTTACATTCGATATCTTTAAAACCAATATCAGCCAGCATTTGCTTGAAGTTATCAGCAGTCCCCTCGAAAGGGTAGTAAGCATGCACATATCCCTGCAAAATAAAAAAAGATGAGCCTCAGCCTCTTCTGTAGGCAGCTATATTTGCAGTCCGCGAGATTTGGTGGGGTCATATCTTGAGACACAATTTGTGCAATTTACGTGTCGTTTACGATAGCTTATGTTTTGCAGTGTTTTTTTTTTCATTAAATGCATTCTAAATACGTAGAAGACTCTCTTTCCACCACTTTTTTCAGGCATAGCCTACACCTGTTAAGAATATGCTGAAAGCTTCGCCGCAAATTATTGTAAATTTGATTTGTAGTAAATTTAGCAATTAATTTTGAATGTCACTGAAATAATTTTGCAAAGTATCCCAAATTTTCGGCTGTATGATTTCAGATGTGACATAATTACATAATGCGACTTTACAATCTGTGGATCTGTTTTCAGCTGTAAATCCAGACTGTGTGATATTTAGTAAAAATATATTTGCCGTAAGGGACTGGACGTAAATTAGCAGGGGGGGAGGGCCGGGGGGATTTGGGGGAGGGTCACAAATTTTTGAGCCTCTGTTTGGGGGAGGGTCACAATTTTTTGAGCTCCTCTAAGGGGGAGGGTCACAAATTTTTGGGCTTGTTGTCGGTGCACTAAAGGTAGAAAGCAAATTGTTTGTATAGACAATTATGCTCACATGACATCACTCGCACACTGCCTCTTACTTTCTATTAAGTGCTCATTCTCACCTCTCTGTGTATCTTCTTCCCACCATTATCTTAAGTAGGATTGTCTCTCTTGTTGCTATTCTTATCGCCATAATGTTTATAGCAAATCCAATCTATTGTTCCTCAGCTAACCGGTGGCACTCTGGCTGCCCAGTGTACATGTACCGGTAGTGTTTTTGGACAGTGTTTTTGCTAAGATTGGGGAACATTGGGAACCCTGGTAAAATTTCTGTTGTCCGCTAGTATGACTGCACTGATATACCAAGGCTAACCCTGGTAAAATGACCGGGGAACCCCGGTAACATTTACCTAGGTACCGCCCTTAACAAAAACACTGCTGGATATTACCACAATATCTTACATTGTTCTACTGATGTAGTCAATCTTGAACCTATAACTATTTGACAATATTATTTCTCGTTCCATTTTCTGTTGATCAACAAAATTTCCCTCTCATTCATAAGCCACTTCCCTTTAAAGTTTAAGGCCAAGCTCCACCCTGCATCATTCACTTTTTAGGTACATGAATGTTAGTTTTTAGAGATACTATTGTTTGAAATTAAGAGCAAGCTTTGGTGTGATAATTAATAATTTTGATTCCGGAAAAGTGATTTTAGTATACGTAAATATTTAGGTACAGCCATCTGATTGGTATGGCTACTTGTGGCATTTTTCAAGTTTATATTGGCCTACCACGTCGGTACTATCTTTGGAATGGATTGTGTTCATTTGTGTTGTGATGGCAGGATATATGACATTTGTTGAAATTTAATGTTGGTAATTTATACAGTGAATCAGCCGTGTTGATCACGTATTCAGATTGAACTTGATTAAATATGGTGATATCCCAATGTCATTTCAGAATATGGTGACTTGATTGGTCATGAAATAGTGTTTGCCACTTCTGTGTCAAATTAGGATCAGTCTATCCTCTATTATCTAGGCTGTTTTCTGTGATATGTTTAAAATGCAAAGAAACAAGGCACAAAAATTGACAAAGTATTGTCAATGTTAAAACACCATAATTTCACACTATAGCATTCAATCCATGACCATACTTTGAATTGTTTGCTTAAATTATTGTTTGAATTGGCACAGCCTTTCTGTTGACATTTCCCCACAAACAGGGCAACATGACCAAAACTTCTCATTGTCTACTGGAACACAATAGTAAATTTTGTAAAACTGGATTTGATATGAGTGCAATGAGCACATGTACAGGTATTTTCAGTTCTCTGACTACACAGGTCTATCATGAATATTATAAAATCCAGTGAATAATGGGGTCATGCACACATGTATCGTAGTTCTATATCTGTACCAGGAACACATTTTAAACATACATTGTACTTTCCCATATTTCCTCCCCATGTAGAGATTGAACTGCTCAATACATTGTACATGACCATATATCATTGTTATGGAGATCAGTGTCACATTGTGTTTCCAGTATTCCCTCAATTGTCAATGTGATACATTCCAAAATTATGAATTTCATTGATATTTTGATAAATATTAAATTATAATTCTTTAGAAAAAATGGCAGGCACATGCATGTGCATTAATATAAAAGAAAACATTTGAAGAGCATTACTTATCACAATCACTCTTAATGGAGTATAAGTGTGCTCTATTCCATTATGAGCCAATTTGGGCATTCATTATTGGAATTATTGGACAGCCTGTTGAATTATAACATTCCACATCTGCAGTTCAAAGCCAAAGTGAAAGGGTACATATTTACTGCCTACTTGACATTATGTATGCCATTGACTTGGTGTAGCAGTCTAAGCCCTACGAGAATGGTAAGAGTATTCAGCTATTAGTTGCTTTGATTGCCTCCAACGATGGCATACTCATCACACAGGTGCAACCACAGTTGCGACGCGAAGGCCTATGCACCCGTAGAGAGAGAGCTCTTTGGGGTAAGTAGTCTTTGCGTAGCGACGGTGGTACACATTGCCGTTCTACCTCAATATTTGGACTGCTGTTTAGGTAGGACGTCAACTTGATCAAACCCTAAAATCTAAAAGCTTAAACTCGAAAAAAGGCATACCCTTCAGTTTCGGAACTGCAGCTACATAAAGCAATATATGATACCACGGTACTACCAAAAGAGTGTAGTAGCTCCCAGCTTTGCATGGCAGGGCTGTGCGTTACCAGCGTTATACGGCCTGTGGTCAGTTGTGTGGTAAGAGGCCGTATACTGTAACGCGCGCTGGTAACACACAGCCCTGCCATGGAGAGCTAGGTGATACTAATACGCTCCTGCTGGGGAAAACAACACCGAGACTTATGAATTGCAATATCAACATCCTTCTGATCCTTAATATATTTTTCATAAGCCAAAGAGTCAATCATACAGACCTTTATTTCCTGAAAATGATAGGCTAAAATGTACAGTGTACGTCCAGAGAACTTCTTGGTACAGCGCGAAACTTGTAAACAAACTTGTATGCGTTGAAGGTATTTGAATATTTTTAGAATGATGTTCACGGTCACACTTGGAAGTAGTGACAATTTAGTCAAGTTGCAAGTGAAACATATAGGTGAAAATCATCATTAAATTAAGTACTTTCAATACTAATAGACCTCAATCAATTTTGACAGTCAGGAAGAACGGGCAGAAATAACTGAGTGAAATTAATGACTTACGTGACGAATTTCTGACTTAAAATGACATTGAAATTACTGTCATTTTCCAGAATACGTGTACGTACCAAGCTTGCAGGTCAAGTGCAGAGGGTCAAATATGATGTGAAATAGGTCCAGAGGAAAGTTTTAAAATAGCTTTGAAACAAGTGGACTGCCAATCTTGTTTAGTGGTCATCTAGTACCAAGACTTTAACCTTTTCACATAATGCTATGCTTGGTGTCTACCTCCATGGTGTACAACATACCGGTACATGATTCAACACTCAGCAGAGGACTGCACTTTCATATTGGAAATATTTGTGAGTTCACATGGTGGTGTAATCTTACATCCCTGTTCAGAAATGGCTAATATTATGATACTTTGGACAAAGCTATTTTTGTCAACATTTTACAGTACTATCTTGTCAATGTACCAATTATAAAAATATTCATTGCCACCATTTTAATACTTCAACAGTGCAATGGTCATGCTGCTTGACACTTGAATGAAAAGAATCTCTACTAGATATGTAAAAAGTTAAAGGGACAAAGTTGCTCATTATTGACATTATTTTGCCATTTAAATTTCTTTTGATAGATTATTCTCACTGAAATATGCTCACTCTCTGGTTATTGCAATTCAATTCTCACTTTTTATAAGTCACATTAACATGGGAAATTTACAGTGACAATTTTTGGTACATACCTTAAATTAAATTATTAAGTGACCACATGTTATATCCATGCATGCATATGAGTTGAGCTGTGACAACCACAGATTGCAATTAAGCCCATTTCAGTGAGCCGCAGAAAAGCATATATATTCAACGGAAATTAAAATTACCAAAATTTTGTCAAAAATGAGTGACTTTGGCCCTTTAACGGCCAATGAAAATGGCTAAATTCCATGTTTGCTGTTTTGTTAGTTTTGCCCAGCTGTCAGTCACTGTAATTTGAAACAATGGTGTATGGACAAGATGTTGGTTTTGTTGTTTACTTTGCAGTTCAGAGTTACATAAATTCATAAGATTTCAGAATTTTTCAGTATTAGCTGCTGTATTTTAGCATAATATGCTCTGTATTGATTCAGTTTATCAGCCTAGCTTGATGACACTTGAGCAGTGCATGGTGTCATTTTTTTATGTCCTGTGAAGTCTTTAACTGTTTTTTGTGGTTTGTTCCACATTTACAAGTGTGCTGACAAAGTGGAAAATAGAGCATTTCATCAAACTTGTGCAGAAAATCAAACAATGAATTAATTTAATCATAGAGTTTATCCTATGGTGTTCCCCAGAACAATCCACCCATACCACACTGGAAACAAGAATGCCAGTACTCCTTTATCTGGTGATTGGTTTACTAAGTTAAACAGTGTAAGAGTTAAACAGTATATTAAACCATTATCATAACAATCAAAATGCATATTGTGTAGGCAGAGAAATCAGGGGTTTCCCTATTATTAAAAGAACTGAAAAATCTGTAGCATAGAATTATCGAGATTTTTTGTACAAGATTAGTTTTAACCATGCTGGTCAAATGGGACTGACACTATGTCATTGAAAGTATTCTTAGGTAAGGCTGACATCCATATCTAGATTTGTTCTTGTCACAAGCAGAAGCAAATAAGAAATTTGCAGACATCCCTTGCTGGTATCCATCTACATTGCCCTGTGTTGTAAATCCCCACCTCAATTTTTGATCGTTGAAGATTCGATCAATTTGTAATATTCTATTTTTTTGAAACACGGGGAGGGTCACAAATTTTTCAGCCTTGCTTTGGGGGAGGGTCATAAATTTTTCAGCCTTGCTGTGGGGGAGGGTCATAAATTTTTGGTCACTCTCTTACGAAATCCCCCAGGCCCTCCCCCCTGCTAATTTACGTCCAGTCCCTAAGCTAGAGTGCGCCGCTCGAGGTTTGACAACTCGTTTTGAAGTTCTTGGAGTACACAAAATATTCATCTTTTTTTTTGTAAAAATCGAAAATTTTCTCATTTCTACGGACTTAGAATGGGGATGGCGGCCCCTTTGAATTTCAAATATCGGTATATTTGGGGTAAAGAAAGCATGCAGTTGCACATAAGGCGTTACCTTCATAAATGTTTCCAACTTTGGACTTGTGTAGCAGTTGAGAAGTGTAATGGTGTTGATTATCTGAGGGCTTTGATGTCCCGTGTCCACAAAACACTGACCACCTGGCTTCAAACTCTGGTATATACCTTCCAAGGCAGTCTTGTAATCCTTCATCCAGTGCAAGGTGAAGTGTGCGACGACTTTGTCGAACGAATTTCTGTACTCTTCATTTGTGGAGAGCTTTGTAGCATCGCCGACACTGTAGGTTATGTTCTCAGCTTTGGAGATTTCCTTGGCTTCTTTGATCATCTCAGGGGAGTTGTCAAAGGCTGTTTCAACAAAAAATCCGGATAAACAAACCAGCAGAAGCACAGAGAGACACAGAGAGACAGACAGACAGAGACAGACAGACAGAGAGACAGGGCATCCATACATGCATCGTTCCATACATGTGTAATATACATACATACAGACAGACAGGACAGACACACGACAGACTTTTTCCAGCCTATGCGTATCTTCCTGTGCCTTATATATATATATATATATATATATATATATATATATATATATATATATATATATATATATATATATATATATATATATATATATATATATATATATGTGTGTGTGTGTGTGTGTGTGTGAGTGTGTATATATATATATACACATACATATATATTATATATATATATACATATATATATATATATATATATATATATATATATATATATATATATATATATATATATATATATATATATATATATATATATATATATATATATATATATATATATACAACTGAGTTGATCAGGATAATCTAAAATATTACATTTCCACTACAAATTTGTTTCGTATAGGCTGCAGAGCCGCCTACACTCATCGGGTGGCTGTGATCGACTGAAACTTTAGGCGGGAAACGATTTCTTTTGTTTTGTTTTTGTTGGCACCTGTTTGTTGCAAAAGGTTGAATAATTAGTGACTGCAAAAGAGAAATTTTCTCCTGTGTCTGCAGGTCGATACTAATTCGTTTCTATTGTTGAGGGAGCACATTTCTGGATATCTGAGGAGTATGAATTTCTCGTGGAGGCACAGATTGCATTTTTTTGTGACGTTGGAGTATGGATTGCATTGCTTTATTATTTTCCAGTCAATCCTGTATTCTGTCTTTATGTGTGTGTGTGTGTGTGTGTGTGTGTGTATATATATATATACACATACACATATATATATTATATATATATATATATATATATATATATATATATATATATATATATATATATATATATATATATATATATGTCAAAACAGATGAATGTGTGCTTGGATTTGTTGGGGATCGCCTTGTACCAGTTGATGACAGATTGCGTGTTTTTCCATTGGTTCAACCCGCTTTTCTTTGCTATATTTGTGTTCACCCGTTCGAGGATTTTTTTGCTGATGATGCCGATTTCTGGTTTTGATGGGTTTATCAGTCTGCATACTGGGTTGTTGCTGAAATTTGGTTTGTGGTCTTTCAGTGTTATGAAAGCGTCTTTTTCTGCGATGGCATCAATCCTGTCGTTAAGCTCAAGGCTTTCTGCAATCTTTTTTTCCTCTTTCACTATTTTGGGTTTTGTATTTTTCGGGGCTTTCTTGTATGATTTTGTTATGTTGTTCTGTAAAAGTGATTGTACTGACATAGTTGACTTTTACCCATCAATAACAGAGGATTTACTGAAAAAAGCATTGGTCTTTGCATCAAATTACAACACGATCACTGCCGAAGAGAGAAACATCATCTTGCAAGCAAAGAAATCACTGCTTTTCAATGACAACACAACCTGGTGTAAGAAGACAACAGACACACTATTTGATGTGACAATGGGCAGTTTCGACGGCGCAGAAACTTGCGAGCTTGTAGGGGCCTACTTGCTGTCACTGCTTAAACCGATATGCGGAGACAAGGCAGGCCTCTACAGAGACGACGGCCTGGCTGCACTTAACGAACCACCTAGGAAAATGGAGAACATAAAGAAACAAATATGCGCAGTTTTCAAAGACCACGGCTTCAGAATCACCATAGAAACCAACAAGAAATCTGTCAACTACCTGGACGTGACCTTCGACCTACGGACTGAAACTTTCAAGCCTTTCACCAAACCAAACAACATCCCGCTATACGTCAACCACAGAAGCAACCACCCACCTTCCATCATCCGCAACATACCAGAATCCATCAACAAACGATTGACCAGCATATCATCAGACAAACAAACATTCGATTCAGCCATCACACCATACCAAGATGCACTCAAAAAGAGCGGCTACGACCACCAACTCACTTTCAAACCCGTACAACAACAGGAAAAACGCACAAGAACACGAAACATCATATGGTTCAACCCACCGTTTGACAATAGCGTCAACACCAACATCGGGCGCAAATTTCTACATTTAATCGACAAATGTTTCGCCACGATCATCCACTCAGGAAGATATTCAACAGGAATACACTCAAACTAAGCTACAGCTGTATGCCGAACATGCAAAGTATTATCACTTCACACAACAAATCAGTACTTGCCAAGGAAATGGAAAACAAGAACACAACCGCCACCATCGCCAATAAAGAATGCAACTGCAGACAAAAGAGCAAATGCCCATTGCCAGGAAAATGCCTCACCGAGGGCGTGGTTTACCAAGCAACGGTCACCAGAGAAGACAACAATACACACGCAACATACATCGGCCTGACGGAGACTCCATTCAAAACAAGATATAATAACCACATGCTATCATTCCGCAACACAAAATACAGAAACAGCACCGAACTGAGCAAGCACATCTGGTCACTGAAAGATGCAAAGACAGAATACAGGATTGACTGGAAAATAATAAAGCAATGCAATCCATACTCCAACGTCACAAAAAAATGCAATCTGTGCCTCCACGAGAAATTCATACTCCTCAGATATCCAGAAATGTGCTCCCTCAACAATAGAATCGAATTAGTATCGACCTGCAGACACAGGAGAAAATTTCTCTTTTGCAGTCACTATTTATTCAACCTTTTGCAACAAACAGGTGCCAACAAAAACAAAACAAAAGAAATCGTTTCCCGCCTAAAGTTTCAGTCGATCACAGCCACCCGATGAGTGTAGGCGGCTCTGCAGCCTATACGAAACAAATTTGTAGTGGAGATGTAATATTTTAGATTATCCTGATCAACTCATCTGTGTATTTAGCTCTACTCTAGTATTGAGCACTCTACTCCAGCTGATCTTGAACTAAACAAGTATATATGTATATATATATATATATATATATATATATATATATATATATATATATATATATATATATATATGGGTGTGGCGGGTTTGTATCAGAAATATATGGTCCACTAATGTTTACTATCAAACAAAGATCTGCCAGCTTTCAGTATTTGGAATAAAAGTAGATCTGAAAAGCTCAAGAACATTCTTAACTGTACAGTATAAACGTAGGCAGATGAGCGTAGAAAGTTTCTTGTCTAATTCCTATTGGTCAAACATTACGACTAAATGCTATTGCGCGCTTTTTTCATCAATAAAACAAATCTTTTAAGGTAATTTTTTACTTTCAAGTTGCAGTTTGACAAAAATCTGCATTTGTTATCTGCAGTCAAACTGCAGTCTGCAGTCCTTTGGATCCTAGCAGGGGGGTTTAAAACAATTACCATCCCTTTTACAGGTATATATCTTAGACAACTGACTTAAGGGTTCGAATATTAGTTTCATAGGATATGAAATAACCTGATCAGGTCTCCTTGTATGTAAATTCTAAGAAACATGCATATTATATGGTGTACCTCAAAAATGGATATGAGAGGACTGTCTCAAGGAGTTTCCTTTAAGATGTTGTTCGTCATCACTGTACTTAAGGTTTGTACGTTATGCTATTACAAACATCGATTTTTTTACACTTATGCATAACATAATGATTAATATTCATCATTTAATCTAGATTTTAGACTGACTCTTACCCTTCACTTTTCCAACACGCTTCGACAAAAGTTTTGTGAGAATGCCCAGCCCACAGCCAACGTCCAGTAAAACATCTTTCTGATTCAATGGCATTGCCTGAGAGATGTCTTCCATGAACTGCAGATCAAATGCATAGGAAATAGAAGAATATGTCTTCACACGACTGAAATTCATGGCTCACCCGTGGTGTCTTGTATCTCAATCGTTACTGAGGAATATAAGAAAAAAAAGAAAAGAAAAGTGAACAAGCGGTTGAAGCCAGCATATATTTTAATGATTTAATATACATGTACTCATTTTGGTCTTTTAGGCGTCAACTTTTATTCATTCGCCACGTTATGTATCTATTCATTAATTCACGAGTCTGTACCACGTTATGTATCTATTCATTAATTCACGAGTCTGTAAAAGGCTAAAAATTACACATCACATACAGTGGACACGTGAAAAATACAAAATGTTATGTGTCAGGTGGTGGCTCTTGTCAAAAATGTCTTTCTGTGTGCATGTTTGTGCATCTTTTTTGTTCCACTCATAGCTCAGAATGTTCACGACAGTGTAGAGCTGATCAGTGAAGGAGGCTATAGTTTGCATGATTAACGAATGTGATCATTTTGGCTAATATGCAATACCTTAACAGTAAGCAGAATAATTTTGTTATGACACAGATACTATATGACTTTACGGTAATTTCTTGGCGTAGAATAACTACCAAAATTCGCCTATGTAATACTGCAGTGCGATAATGATATGATCCTACAATGACCCTACTTAAAATTGCAATACTCAATGGCCGAAAGGCATTATAACATATTGATATGATTAGATACTGCAGTGCTGTTATGTCATAATTTAGCAACAAATGATAAGATGACAACATACCAATCCTGCATGGTGACTTCGAGTGCAAGCATGACATTTTAATGTACACTAGAAAACTTAGCTTTGATGAACTGATGCTTCTTTGTTATGATATGACGACATGAAATACTGATATGATGGATGACGAAGTGACTAAGCGACTTCTACTTACAGTGCGACCATGATATACCTTTTTCAACCGTCTGATACATAAGTCTGCTATATGAAAGTCATGAGGCTGAAGGGCTTGCTGAAAAATATGTTTGATATTTTAAAGTAATGCAGCCGAAGGGCGCGCTGAAAAAATTAAACATATAAATATCTCTAATATATATGTCTGATATATTAAAGTTTCGCGCTTGGAGGGGGCTCTGAAAAAATGTCTTATTATTATTAAAGTTACGCGCCCGAAGGGCGCGCCAAAAATGCAACTAAATGATGAAATTTGTGGCTTGCACAATGCATTTTAGGCAGGTATGTGTCCGTGTCGAAATTCAAAAACAATCTGACCCCCCACCTATTGGGCATTTCTAAAACATGGTGACCCCCCCCCCCCGCCATCACCAAAGTCAAAAACAGGGTGACACTCCCCGGCCGAAGAAACTGACCAGTCCCTAAAGTGGTCATGGATGCATATGTTTTGCGAGCTACAGTGTAAAAAATGGACTCTCAGAGGAGCAAGCATAAAGACGATACTGACATATCGGACAATACGTTCGATGAATCTCTCTGTCGCTTGTAAGTTCTTCGGGTAAGTCACTTTACAAATGGGAACAATTATATTTGCACCTTCTATGTCGTGTATTTTCAGTGGTTTAGTCGGAATTTTGCGGCTCATTTATGGCTCTGCTCGATATAATTCACAACCTAGATGTTAAAACTCGTCAACAGGTAACTTGTGGTACTCTCATGCATGATGAACTGTCAACAAGGATCGTACTCGTCAGCAGCGTCGACAAAACTTTTAATTTCTAAAGTTTTTGTTGTCATAATGGCAACTCTTGTTAAAAAGAAATATTGAAACTAATTCACACCTATATTTAAATTAATAATATTTACCGTTCCAAGTTTTAATTTCGTGCAATTGTATGATGGGATAGTTTCATTTATTATTTTAAAGTGATTTTCGCGATAAAAGTAACTTTCATCGCCAGTTGCTTTGTAGAAAATCAAGCATGGGGAATTTCATCTTTATCTTAACTTTTGATTATTCTATTATACTGGAATTCAAAAATCCAAAATTCAAAAGTATGACGGTTTCAAATATTCCGACCATACGTCTTTAAGTAAACAATATTACAAAGCGTGAAACTTTGATACTTTTTCAGAGCTTTTGCTTTTGTATCGACTCAAACCTATTGTTTACGTTACATCTTATTATATTCAGTATTCGGCCCATCAGCACAATCTGCACCGTTATGTATTCTTACATTGCTGACAATTGCAATTCAGTCAATCCATAAATTTAAATTTAGTCAATATACGTGTCTTAATTTATGTTCAAGCCACAGGAGGGTTTTGTTACCAGTGTAGCCTGCGGGAAAAGGCGCGTTTAACCCCTCTGCGCTCAAGTATAACAAAGAATAGGCCCGCTGAATGGGCTCAGTGAATTGAGTCGCTACCTTATTATGATCGCGGTCAATACGTCGCTACCGATAAGTGGGTCAAGGTACAGCTGTGGGGCCATAGCTGTACTGTGTTTTCAGACGGGATTCATGCTTTTTACTGACTGGTTTTGACTTCTACGACTTTTAACGCCGCTAAAAGTCGTAAAAGTCCGTAAAAGGTAGGAATTTCATCTGAAATCACCACAGGTAGGGACCCACAGCTAGTCAAAAGACATTTGGAACTAATTTGGGATAATTGGATCTTCATATTTTTCAAATTTCTCAAAAATGTTAGGTGCTCTATAGCTGAATGTTGCCATATTACAAATTACTCATAAAAACAAGTATTTCATTTAAAAAGAAAAGCAGATGAGCTTACATTTGCAGATTAAACAGACATTACTTCACCATCCAATTATCAAAAAATTAGTTCCAATCGTGTTTCAAGATTATGAATGCTTTCCACCATAACTTGCACATACTGATTTTTTACTATTAGGCCCTATTTTGCAATTACGTTAAATGTTTAGCTATAGGGATGTTTTAGTTTAGATGTCATGCGATTGTCTGCAAAAGGATTATTTACTACCAACAAGTAGGGCACAGTGAACTTGGCCGGATTTTGTCTTACAGAGACATGCTAGCTTAGATTTCACTGAGCCCATGAACCGGCCTTTTCAACGCTATAATGGTAAGAAACCCCTCATGTGACATGAACACAAATTAAGACACGGTACGACCGTGACTTAGATTACCCACCTTCAGAATGTTGTGTGTATTTTGTGGAGTCTGCCGTGGCCGTTGTTGTCTATTTCAGATGCCCTCGAACTGTCTGAAAGGAGATGGCCAACTGTGAGGGCGCTATGTATAAAAATTACATCAGTTTCCCCTTCAGAACAATGATTTTGAGTGTCACGCCCTGTATACACAGTGTTTAAAATACGGACTTAGAACAGTCTCTCTCTCTCTCTCTCTCTCTCTCTCTCTCTCTCTCTCTCTCTCTCTCTCTCTCCGGGACTATTTACGGCCTAGGGGGTCGGAGGAATTTGAAGGGTCGCTCAAAAAAGTAAAAGCTAGAAGGGGGTTTGCCGAAAATGTGGAGAGTAAGAAGGGGGTACTCAATTTTTAGTGCATAAATAAATTGAAAAACCTCTCGGATTGCACCATTGCACACATCAATTTCTCAAAATTTCAATGCGAGAGGGGGCCGGGACATCTCCCTGTTGTGCTCTTCCCCTTGGGGTGTTCTAACAGTTTTACTTAGTAAAAACACAAATCAAAAACATCTCTTATATTGTACTATACTTCACCATTGCCCACATCAATATCTCAAAATTTTCCACGCAAGACAGGGGACACTCTCCTCTGACACTTCCCCCTCAGCCTCTCGCGTGACCCCCCCCCCCCCACACACACACTTTCAAATTCTGTCCAGTCAGTAAAAACCCTATCATGATGCCCATCCAAGTTAAACAATACTATATGGTTGGATACTGGTTATAGCTTGAGATTTTATTTTGTTGTCACTTTCAGTTTGTTTTCGTTGGTCTCACCTTTTTCAACCGTCATGAAATACCCAAAAGATAATCTGGCAGGGTACACAAGGATTTGAAAGGTCATTGCCATTGCTGCATTTTTGTAAATTTTACAAATAACTGTATTGATATTTAAGTTTCTAAATGAGGGGGGTTCAGTCAAAATGTCTGTGTTAAAAATTAAGGGAGTTACTCAAGTTCACCATGGTTGGCGGTGGGGGGGGGGGGGTTTACTCGAAATTCTGGAGTTACCGCTGAAATTCCTCCAATCCCCCAAGGCCGTAGAAATGACGGCTCCCTTACTCGGGTCAGACTGTTTTGGAACAATTCTTCTTGTGAATATCGTTAAAAGCAGTTGATAGACATGTATGGAATTTGTTTTCTGGTTTTTCTGTTTACTTTTATATTTTTGTTTGCTGCTAATTTTCTAAACTGCTAAATTCCCAGGTCCCTTTTTATTGTTGTATATTTGGATATTAGCTACTCAACATGATTACTCTCTTGTAAACCTCCTATTTTGTTACTTTATCAGTGCAATTTCCATTAATTGTATATGTATATTTTCTTTTGCGGGGTGACTTTCGATGTGTTGTCAAGAACATGCTTTTAGGATTCGTTCGGCATGCAGAGCTACCCCAGATCACTGTCCTCAGAATCAACATCATTTCAACTACATCAGAACCATGCATGGATTTCATATGTGTCTCTTCTTTCAATCTCTACCACATTTCTATCACATACCTACAACATTTTCTTCAGGCGCTGGTTATCATTTTCTCCTTCTCAAATTAGTTTCTGTTTCATCATCCTCACTGTCTACCTTCATTTCTCCCAACAATAACCCATTTATGGCTTCTAATGTGTGTAGTACCAGTGACAGTCACTTAAGTAATACCATACCATTTGTCTATACACAAACTTAGTACATCCAGCTTCACAGATTGTTAGTCTTTATAAACCTACAACGTTTTTTTCACAACTTTTTACAAGCACTGCCTCTACAGCAACAACATTTTCATCACTGTCCCGTAGATTTACCAAATGTTTATGAGTCAATCTAAAACAATTGTCTGAACATTTGGGAGTGAAATGACAGGGATGTATGCTTGACTCCTAAAGTATTGAATAAAAACGAGCGAAGCCAGTGATACTGAAATGATGTTTAATCTGAAATTCACACCTCTTCATTTTTCATTCTACGCTGTATTACATTTCTAATTGTATCAATTTCTAATTTTAATTCATTGAACATGTAACTCTCTTTCATTCAAATTTTTGCAGTCATATTCCCCAGAGTTTTACAAAGATCCTCTGGACTAGAATACTCCTTAACAAGTCATCGTTGATGACACAGTCCCCACTTGTTAATTGGTAATTTGATTACAGGTCCTCGGAGAGTGAGGATAGAGTCCTGTTCATTAACTGGGTCTGTGATTAAAAATACTGCAATACAGATGAGGCTTAACGGCCGAGAATGAGCTCCATGGTTGTGAAAATGTAAAACCAATCTGGGCTGCCACCCTAATTACAAACGAATTCTACTGGCTTTCAAGACTAAAGACGCAATATTACCAGAGTTGTTCCTGTTCTGAGTGTCTGATATTGAACACGGCAGGAATACCCGTTCAGAAATGGACATCAACATTGAGTTGTGACCGCCATTCCGAAATAAATGTCGACAAATCAAAACATCGAAACGGCTAGACTGAGAGAGAGAGAGAGAGAGAGAGAGAGAGAGATTTTACACTTCCACGAACCGATCATGTTCTTTTGGAAATCGCCGTCGGGTTGCACGATTACGCCGTACGATTACGAAAATGTACGGATACTTTCCTGAAATTTGACTGACATTAAAACATGTAGAACACAGCAAAAGAGTTAAAATCTTCTGATGTTGGTTTCGCAAGTTTGCAAACTTAGAATACTCACAGGTAAATGGTCTCCATGGTCTTTTCAGACTGTTAAAATATTCTTCAACATCGCGTTTCTCAAGATATGTCAATTATAATTATTTGATCGACGTAGATATTTAATGCGCTACACGTCTTGATCATATCACCTGCCTGCCACAAGTTACGTTTATTTTCTATTTACTATTTTTTTCAAAGACCGACACAACTTACGCGACGTCCACCGATCGGCCGGTCGCGATGTGTCTTGAAACAGCGGCCACTTTGATTTTGACATGCCCCTATATCCAATTTGTTTTCGTTTGTTACGCAGAGCATAGAACTACTGAATGACGACCATTTGTCGATGTCGGGGTACCAAAAAATTCACCAATACTTTGAAACAATCTCCATATGAAATCGTGTTTCATATGAAATTTCACAATCGTCTTGTCTATTAATTCGACCATTTATTTCGGCGGTGTTAGTTTACTATTAAATTTGATCCGACGATTTAAAATCATAATCATTTTTGTGCTGGAATTACATGGGTTTTTACGGTGATATTAAGATCCCGTAAACATTGACAACGCTGGGTTTTTACCCGCAATTTGGCAATTAAGTGAACAACTGAAGTGCGTCCAGTACATGCCCAATTTTCAGTCTTGAGACAGGAAGCTGAACAAGCGTACGGTCCGACAAACAAAAACTGGCATGAAATGGCTGTGTATGTGGCTTCGAAACATGCCTTTATCACGACTCGACACTCCCTGTGGACTAACCGCCGTGTGCTAACAACATCGAAACCACAATTTGTATATTGCGTTAATTTGGGTCACCCTAGCCTTTACAGTGGATGGTGTGAGGGTAATAGCACCAAACTCATGACCTGTGACATTTTTGCCAGGGGCTTTAATAAAAGTTGGGTTGGTTACTGTTGTCTATATGCTGTGGGTTGGTGTTGACCTGATTGGTTAGGCAAAAAAATGAATTGTGCTGTTCCGATAACATGGTTTTCAAACATAGGGTAAGTAGGTCGGCAGGAATTTTTTTCCAAAACATTTTTAATTTTAAATATGCATTTTTCAGGGGGTTAGGGCGGTCAAACACTGGCCACAACATTTCCAGAAAAAGTAAACATCAAATGTCAAGTAACGAATGCATGATCTTACGGATTTTTTCCTTCATTTTTTTTTACTTCCGTGTTTACGTAGCTCTAAAAAGGTTAGGGTCGGCAATTAAAAATAGGGTAGGTCGGGCTATCAAAACGGCACAATTTTTTTTGTTCGGCCTCAGCCCACTGACAAATGGGTTAGTGCCAGGGCCTGTACGGAGGCTGCGGGCTTGTCAAACACCTACAAGTGTCAACAGATTAGTCAATTAGCAAGTGTTATCTAACAAGTAGCTGTTGAATAAAAACAATACATTGATTATAATAGGAAGAATGGTAAATTAGGTGGCTAGGTGGTTTTCCCACAGAGCACAGACCACAGGGGGTTGTCTACATGTCCGTCCCCAAGGGTGGGTAGGTGTTTCGTTGTATCGCTAATAAAGATATATTCTACCAGCCTTTGGTGTTTCGGTCTTAGCTTAGCACTGCCCTTGACAATCTTGCGTATACGTTTTATCAACATGCTGCGTCTATTATCTGATGAGTTTGAGTGCCTAATTAGCCAAAGTAACCAAGGGTAAATTACTAATCTGTGGACGCTCTCATCAGATTATCACCGGATTAACTTTGACAAAGTCAACAACGAACGCACCAGCAAGGTATAATCTTCAGTTATACCTTGCTGGTGCGTACGTTGTTGACTCTGTCAAAGTTAATCCGGTGATAGTCTGGTGACTGCGTCCACAGATTAGTAATTTACCTCGTTTACTTTTGCAAATTAGGCACTCAAACTCCTGAGATAATACCGGTAGACTAAATTACTACCCTTGCTTGCCTCAGCGAATTACGCAATCAAACTGGTAAGATAATAGACGCAACACAGTGACGAAACTTCGCTAAAGATTGTCAAAGGACGTAAATACGAAAAAAGAAATCGCTACAAAACCAGCGCTAACATAAGACAAAGACACCAAAGCTGCAAAGAAAGGTTGGTAGTATAACTCTTTATTGGCAATATATATCATAGTAAAACATATTAAAATAAAATAAACCATAGCAGGAAGAACCCTGTCCTTAGACAAGACACCCCTACCCCTGGGGACTGACTTTGTTGCAATTCCCTATGCACAGACCCTTGGTGGAGCATGGATGTAAAAAATAGTCTATTTTTTACATCCATGGGTGGAGGGACTCTACACACAGTGCAGACTGCATTTCCAGCCAGAGGCAAATCAAAGGTTGACACAGTATAAACACATGACAGCAATAGAATACAAATCTGTATCGGGAAATGTGGGCGCAAACTGATGACGTCAAAGATGTGTGTACTTATGGAAATGGAGTCAAAGGTTATGTTCTAAAAGGGCGATAAATTATTTTAGGGGTAAGAGTTAGTAATGGGGGCTTGGAAACTTAGGGGAAAATGATTGGAAAAAAGGGTCCCAATTTTTTACTATTTTCACTCCTTTCCCTCATTTTGTAGTATCCTACTTCTCTATCCACGTCTCCTTCAGCCAGCCCGATATCTATGTGGAAGCAACGGTTTGATTAACGACAAGGGAGAGAAGTGTTATTTTTTAGTTTACACAACAACTATTTCCGCTGCCGGGGGTCGAACCCAACAATTAAAGCATGTGAATCACTACCTACAACCTGTACTCCACGAGAACAAGTTGCCAGAAAGGGATGCAATGTTTCATATAAACGTTAGGATGATAAAATGCTAAGCAGGAACTGATTAATTTATAATGTTCTCTTGTAATGATATGAAAGTCTTTTACGCATTTTCCTTCTTTTATTGAATTTATGCCTCTGCATTGATTGCTTTATTGCCTGTCTTTATTTTTTTCTCTGATTCTCGTGTTCGTTGTATGTGCAGATTTCTTGTTGCTTGAATATTTTTCATATTATTTGTTGTATTTGCACTGTTATTAAAGTATAAAATTGTCACTTGTTTAGGATGTTTTATATGTTGAAAACTTTGTGTTTAGAATTTATTATTGAATTTGTCATTTGCTGCCTTTTTTACAAAACGAAAGGTGTGTGTTTCGTTTTTGACAGGATACACGTTTATGTAAAAGTGGTTCATCACTCAACATGTATGAAATGCAATGTTTCATTGCTATTGTAGATGAAAACGTGAACAACAATTCGTTGGATATGCCCTGGAAATAACATAAAAATTCCACCCATCGACGAAGTGAATTAAGTACAGAAGCAAACGAAATTCGCTGCAAATATAATAATTTAAGGTCCATACACTGTCACTAGCACGAACTTCGTCTGGTTTGTGCATTCCCAGTGTCACACATCAGCGGCAGTGACCTCCTGAGTTGTAAACTTAGGCGTGATATTAGTTTTTAGACCGTCTCAAAACATTTGGCATAATATGGTGTCATGTGCAGAGTTGCAATGAATCGATGAAGGGGACTGTAAACTTGAAGGACAGAGAATTGAAATATGTTGAACAAGTAAAATCCACGCCTCAGCTTCATCGCCGAAACGCCTCCGCCACATGAACTCATAAGGTTTGAAATAAGTCTTAAAATGTGAATCCAATCCAAGTTCGCATGGCATGCATCCACATGCCTTCAAAGGTGTTGGTGTGGGCGAAGGTTATAGGATCCAAATGAAGACAATGATTAGCGGTGAAATCAGAGAACTGAGAAGACTTGGACAACGAAGAATAAGGCCCCTGTCACTCATTACAATAATACTGTAACCTGGAGGAACAATTCGATAAAGCATTGGCATTACGTACGCCGGTCAACAGAAATTAAAAAGCAAGCACAAATATATCGCGACCAATGACTTCAATCACCAAATGTTTGTCACTGTGTCGACTCAAGCTGTATTTGGACTTACGGAACTGGAATTCATTATAGAGTTGTTGTTTTTTTACATCCGTGTATTCATAAATTTCCATAATAGCCTACAGCCTGGCTAAAAATCTATTGGAAAACATGATCGCAAAGATAAAGGAAAAATTTTGTGGACAAAAAATTAAACCAATCAATAACAGAGTTTGAACTAATGTACAGATGTGATTTTCCGTCTGAAGAAGAAGTAATGCGAATGAAAACATACAAAGATTTTTTTGACCGTCATATTGATTATTATTTGCATTAGAATGAACTCTGAATTCTGTTATGTAACTGTGTGCCGTCTTTAGCAACGGTTATATTGAAAAGGGGTCAATATGGCCATTGCCGTCGCGGTCAGTTTGTAGATGACAACAAATTTGATGAATAAAACGTGAGAGGGGACATATTGTACCCGGAATGAGACGGAATTGTGACATGAACTAACTAACCCTTACATGAACTAACTAACCCTAACCCTAAAAAGTCTGTGATGGTCTTTCATTAGCTTGATTTTGTGTCGGTTGAAGTACAGTGGGGGCCAGGAATTGGGGTTAGCTGACCAAATTGTCGGAACTCCGCTCGCTTCGCTCTCTCCGTTCCGACAATTCGGTCAGCTAACCCCAATTCCTGGCCCCCACTGTACTTCACCCGATACAAAAACTAAGCAGTCGGAAATTGTGACAGTGATTTGAAGAAAGTGCAAATTTATCATTATTTTAACTTTATTAGTTAGTCAGTGCCGCAATTACGCGCGTCTGTGTTTTGTGTACGGCGATTTTAACGTCATCAGTTTGTGGCTATACCAGTTGTAAAATGTGCCGAAATGTGTATTTTCTCGTCAATACAGCCTTAAAACATTTCTAGTAGCGTGTTCGCTTTTTTACCTCCATACACGCGGGACCGTGACTTACACAGTGTATCGTACCTGGTTGAACAATTTCTCTGGGCTGCCAGTGAACCCCTCTCCTGCCAAAGAGATATATTCTCTTCGGTTTTTCAATGACAAAATTCTTTCAGTACATGTGGAAACATGGTGAAATAATTTGACAGAGTGAATAGATTGAGGCATGGTCCTTATGGCGTTACATCTCTCATTCATAATACCGACAATGGCTCTGTAAAATGTAAAAACTATGACAGCCAATGATGATCACAGAAGCAAAGCTTGGTCACCGTCCGTGGGTGGGGGTACTGTGGCTTGGTACATTGGTTTGGGACAAGGTGACCAAGTCACAGTCATCTCGACCACAAACATCTCTTTTTTTACATCCATTATCAAGTCAACCCTCATTTTTGCGTCCATTATCAGATCTCAAATCACTCAATAGATTATCTGCTACTCTTTCCATGTTTAAATATACCTCATTCTGCCGATCTATGCCCTAAATTCTAAGACGGACTGGCTCAAAAATGTAATGTGATGAACAATGCAAGCTATGAGTCTCCATTGTGAAAAAGGACGTATAGCATGCATCCGGACGTACAGTGATAACGAGTGAACCCAATTTACGGCTTCTGTATTGCAGTTTAGCTACACCATGGAGGTTTGCCCACACCTTGATGGCTACATCAAGCCTAAGAAAAGTGAATAAAAATTGTACATTTTACCAAGACGACAAAGTTTCAAATAACATATTGTACAATTACTGTACATCAAACAATCACTGCCTTGCATAACACAGATCGATCTGCATACCAGCAGCACACTAGCATGATTGCCACTGCTGTTTAAAATATGATAATAATCAGGCAAAGATCACTGATAACAAAATTTTGATAGTTTACTGCCGACGGTAACTAAGGAACGATTGGTATGATCTAACAAAAAAAATCACAGTCATTACTTCCGTGTCAGAACACAATAATCGATGATGGTTACCATGGCAGAAAACACCAACCGTCAACTTCCGATCTATTGTGAACCTTTTGAATTTGAGGTTGAATTAAAAATCAAAATGAATAAAAAATGCTATTTCTAAAACAATCTTTATTGTTCTCGACAAATTTCATAGATCAAATCACTCACTACAGTCGTACTTAAGTTTTTTCCTAACTTCTTTCGGCAACCCCCCGTGCACGACGTCGACAGCAGTTCATTCTTCTTCCAGCTATTTTCATACTACAACCTGGCACTTATCTGAAATTAGCTCCATTTATCTGAAACCAGCTCCATTCCTAAAATGACAGATTGTGTTTCGCTTTCAGTAGTTTGACAATTGTTTCTATGAGTTCTTTCATTGGGGAATTTTTGTCTTCTAGTTTACTCGCCTTGGCCTGCCGAGAGGTACCAGAGGATCTTCAGTGTACACTATAGGGAAAAATTGCGAGACTAGAGCGAGAAAATGACGCTTTCTCGCAATCAGTGAGAATCTGTTCTTATTCTCACCGCTGTCGGTGAGAAAATTTTAATCTCCACTGGAGATTGGTGAGAAATGCACTCCTTGGCGAGAATCAAGTGTGAGAACAAATTCTCACCAGTGAGAATGGAAATTCTCACCAAGTACAGTGAGAATTGAAATTCACTGGCGAGAATCATCAAGACTCGCAGTTCATTGGCGAGAATCATCAAGACTCCCCATTCATTGGCGAGAATCAGAATGAATCAGAATGAATGGGGAGTCTTGATGATTCTCGCCAGTGAATTTCAATTCTCACTGTACTTGGTGAGAATTTCCATTCTCACCGGTGAGAATCTGTTCTCACACTTGATTCTCGCCAAGGAGTGCATTTCTCACCAATCTCCAGTGGAGATTAAAATTTTCTCACCGACAGTGGTGAGAAAAGGAACAGATTCTCACCGATTGCGAGAAAGCGTCATTTTCTCGCTCTAGTCTCGCAATTTTTCCCTATAGTGGTATTGACTACACGAGACGTTCAGAGTTCGTTGCTACTGCACAGACTTTATTTCTCTGTAGACAAGCTTGACAGTTGCTATCGCTCAAAATACGCTTCTCCCATAGTCTAAATGTCTTGGGTCCGCTGTGTTCCTCTCTCTCTCTCTCAAGCAACTATATTCGAGCACCTTTATCAAAACAACTATTGTTTATGGGATTTTAAACGTTATCTTTAAGGCGTGGCTTTGATCATACGATAGACATGAATTAAAGATAAAATGATACATCTAATCATAAACATCGGTGTCATAATTAATATTCAAACTTCACTGTGACACGTTGCAAAACCAATCACGTGAAATTATCATATTCCTTCATGATTCTTAATATAATTCAAATATATTCCAGTTTTCATCCAGACTTCCGTAAACATCCTCGTCAAACGTAATAAGCGTTATTGTGCGCTTGTCTCAAATATGCATATTGACTTATTATTGAGATCTTGTTGTTTGAATTAACCATTTTACTGGTGTCGATGACCGCTACGTTTATTAACCTTTGTCTGAGATAAAATATCTCCTTCACACTCTCCGTCTTTCAAGCAATCCGTCCCGCATTGTTATCCATAAACTAGTTACATCTTAAAGTGTAAAGAAAATTAATAGTCGTACATGTACAATAAGTTGTAAAGTCTTTACAAAAAGCGTAAAAATTACATATTAAATTCCTTCTTTACATCGAGTTTTAAACGGCATAAAGAGGGCCATCCTCGCAACTCTGAAGAAAATAAGTGCACTTTTGTTTCATTTCCCTTATTTCGTCATCATCACATTGTCTTCTCATTATGACAATACCATCTATTCTTATATTGCACTTAACTATTTTCTTACAACTTAATTGCGCATATTCGTCATTATATGAGGCAGAGTGGGATAATCGCCGATTTCTCATATCAGTTTCAGAGATTGACGGCTTAAATATTCCCGACCTTTTCGTCTCGTGTGGCTCCCTTTAGAGGGCATGATAATCATAAATTCTCATTAATCTGTTTCTGACTCTTTTTGTTGAACTTCTACAGAAGAAAAGAATAGAATAACATCACAAAAGAATTCCGTGAGCTTAGTTATGCAAACAGAATGGGCAACTTGAGTCGCAACATCGTAATACGCATTCACTTTGTGTATAAATAATGCTCAAATCCAAAAATATCTCAGTTTCGTAACACCGAGGCTCCAACAAATGCATACTTATATATAATCATCTCTACGATATGAAGTTTTCCCATAACTTCGTACGTAAAATGTCACTTTTACTCATCGTGACTGTATAAAATTCTCGTAAAACTCTTAAATCTCTTGAAACTCGTCTTCTCAGACATATGTTGACATATGTTGTTTTAATTAACCATTTTACTGGTGTCGATGACCGCTAGGTTCATTGCCTGAGATAAAATATCTCCGTAACACAATCAGTTACCACTTTTATGTTATATAATGATAATATTTATTTATGTCTTTAAAAACGCCTTCCATGAATAACATCTCAAGGCGCCTCACAAAACACAATCAAAAAACGAAAATTACAAGAGTAAAAAAAAAAGAAAACAACCTGAAAATCACAATGGAATAAAATGAAAAGACAATCGCAGATTAAAAACTACACAATGTCATTCTTAAAAAGATAGGTCTTGAGATTTGTCTTAAAAACATTAAAAACATTAAAATTAGGAGACTTTCTGACCCCAAAAGGCAGTTTGTTCAACAAACGTGGGGCACAGACAGCGAAAGATCGCTCACCATAGTATACTGTGTTACAAATCGGTTTATGCAAAGTTATTACTCCCTCAGTAGTTGAACGCAGTAAACGGCCAGGAGTGCGGACATTTAGTAAATCCGTTAAATAGACAGGTGCCATACCATGAACAACTTTATATGTCAAACAAAGAATTTTGAATTCTGTCCTCTTATATACAGGAAGCCAGTGCAAACTAGACAGTATTGGCGTAATGTGCTCTGTCTTCTTGGTTCTAGTGACAAGCCGTGCCGCAGAGTTCTGAATTAGTTGAAGTTTTCTCATTTGATGACTAGGGAGACCGTACAATAAACTGTTAAAATAGTCAAGTCTTGATGTGATGAAAGCATGTACCATTTTTTCAGTTGAACTCTGATCAAGAAAATTACGAATTTTACCAATTTTCCACAATGCAAATGATGCTGATTTGCAAAGACTGTTTACATGAAATGACATAGATGCTGATGCATCAAGCATAACACCAAGGTTACGAACACCAGGTGACCAGTGAACGCTGACTTCTCCCACCTGCAAATTACACTCACATGACCGGCCCCCATCAGCAAACCTTGAAGAAAAATGAATTACTTCAGTTTTACCTTCATTAAGTGCTAACATGTTGTCACCTATCCACTGACGAACATCACTGATACAACCCTAAATTTGAGTAATAGGAACAAAGTCACGGGAGCAAGTTATATACAGTTGAGAGTCGTCAGCATAAAACATAGAATCTAAGCCATGCCTGACAATAATATCCTCAAGGGGAGCTACATGTAAACTAAACAGTATACATGTCCGTTTCTGTCTCAAGGCTTCGGCAGGATAAGTCTACACATGCCTTGTGAATATTCAATTCTACAATGCGTCAAGCCATTTAGCCAAACGGTTCACTCAGGTTTCTTTGGGACTAAGAAATTCATGGCAAATCTAGGCCTAATACATGGTAAATTCAAGCCATGGAAATACATCCCAAATACAGGAATGAATGTAGATGAATTTAAAACATACAAAGTCATGGCAAATACATGATTGATACAGATTGTATTAACCTTTATTTACCTGTATTTACAATGTATTTGTAAGAGTGTATCAGGTAAATACAGGCAAAAACACAGGGCCTGTATTTGTGTTTCCTGTATTACTTTGTATTGCCCTGTATTAACATGCATGTCTTTACCCTAAATACAGTCTAAAATACGTGCCTGTATTGTCCTGTATTATAGAGTTTTCACCCAGTGTTGTGAACTGATACGAATGCCCCATTACCTTTTCATACATGAAAACGAAACTACTAATTTTAACGATACCAATACACACAATAGTGGCTGTTATAAAATTCCGAATATTGACCGATTACATGAACCGTGCTTCCCTATTTGCATATTTTATTTTCGATTATGACCAAAGTCATTTGGTAAATTATCTTCTAGAAAGCAATTTTAGATCGCGGTTTAGCCGAGGTTCGCTATGGCCTCAAAATGTAGAATCGTTCATTTCTAATAATGCATTTCTAATTCATTAACCCGATAGTGAAACATGTGTGGTGTTGTTTGCGCAGCGCCCGGATACATATGACAACATGAGCTGTGAAGGCAGGGGTCGCTCAATTCATGGAGCTCGTGTGATACTCTTACCGCCCACCGTCTCCCTTTAGGGAATATCTGGCGAGAGGACGTCGGGATACAGAAACAGAGTAGCGGCTCAAAGTCTTCAAAGATAGCACCGTTTATTTTACTTGGATGCTACATATTGCCAGGTGTTGTAAAGACACTCATATACAAACTGTAGAGTATATTTGCATGCAATGGAAATGTGGACTCGTCACATTATCCTCTGTACATGCAGATATCCTGCGTGGTAGACCCTCTCATACTCCTATGTCAATGTCATCATTTTATAGTTTTGATTACGATTTCTTGACTTATTGGTCACTGGACGAAAGGTAAAGGTGTTGATATTACGTAATAGTATCAAAGTTATCGTCGAAGTGAATGACCTCTGTATCAATACTTTTACCTTGAGTCAGCTCATAGTTTTCGTTATGTCATCCTTGAGTGCATTGCCATGTTGTATTTCAAACAGATTGACAACGTGACTGTAGTTGATCAGTGAGTATGAAACCACAGGAAGCGATCGAGGTGCCAAATCCTTAGAATAATGAGTTTCCTCTTCAACTTTAATCCATGCACAGTGAAGAGCAAGATTTTTTCTTTAACCAATACTCCGATTTCCGCAGTGGTACCAAATCAATGATATTTGGCGATAAAGTATCTATCCTTCGTTTGACCAACACAAAAGACATGCATAACGTTGAAACGGATTAAAGTTAAAACAAGAAAAGGAAACAAACAGATCAAATACCCAAACGAATTATTGAATGATATCAGTCGAGAAATAATTTCAGACTTTGCTAAGCTCATGAAGTAGTTATCTTGAAAGATCTGCATGACCTTTGAAACAGATTGGTTATTCTCATCATGCCTTTGAGGTACCAAGAAATGACGGCATACAACATTTGGACATAAAAATAAATTCGTGATCACCATGAATACTGTTATTCCGTTTGTATCTCGACAACCCCTCGTTGGCCTTTCCCCGATTGGAAACTGTGATATGTAATACAATCACCAGTCATTCTAATTCTGTCAATTCCCGTTGTAGACCGTTCGACGGAGTATAATGTAGTATTCATCCTCTGAATTTATCAATATAAGGTCAACACGATCCATTTTCGGACTTGTGCGAAATGTATGATTTTTATATCCAAGGTCTGCACTACATACATTTTAGATCGGGTCTCGAGGGACTTGCACAAAATTCATTATTAACATTTAATAATTTAATGATAATAATAATTTTATTTTTTCTCATTTTATTTTTTCTCATATTCTCTTTTGAAAAAAAGACAATAATTTGGTACACATTGAAGCGTTACAATGAGAAAAGGACTGAAAAATAGCTGCCCTAGGCACTAATCGAGTTCAGCCCCAAACTCAAGAAAGATTGATGTACAGTTTTTAAAAATGGCGACTGTTCCGATATATCACAGTGACAGATATCACAGAAAGTTAATGTATTAGGCATGAAGCCTTGGAAAAAAACATAAAAACACAAAACTTCAGCAAAAAACCCCGAAAATTATCTGTGAGAGAAAACGGTCTGAGTTACAAAGTCAACAAAACTAAAACTCCAGTAAATAATTATATCTAATACCTTATGCACCTTATACTTAATACCTTATATTTCATACCTTGTTTTGAATTAAACAATGAATTCTTTCAACATTTATGCAGGTGTAGTATAGAATCTCCTGGGTCATCAGAAATAGCCAATCTTAGTCACTTCAGCAGTTTTATGTTTAGACTGTGACCGGATATTACACAACAGTAGACTAGGACTTACATTGTTATTAGTATAGTAATATGCATAATATATGCATAATATTATATAATATGCATAATATATGAGAAATGGACAAATGGTATTTGCAGACAGTAACTGATATCATAAGGACTAGCGAGTCGAACAAGCGTGTAAAGGGTGATCGCAGCGAAATAAGAAGAGACATGGCGACATTATACAGTGGCGATGCTTACAATTCGGTCTTCGATATCAAAGCATACCTCCATGAACATTTCCACAACAATGACAAATACACGCTAGAGATCGCCCAATGCCAATTTGATATGATTCAACAGACGCTCAGTAAAAGTAAGTATATGTTTACGTGACCTTTTGAATTGTAGAATATTCTGTGAGGCTCGGTTGATGGCTACGCTCACAAACCGCCTCTGGTGTGGGGTGGGGCGGGAACTTTGAGGGGGCTTGAAAAATTGAGGGTTCCCATGAGAAAAAGTACCGCCACAAATTGACCTGTCTGTCTTGACTAAATAACTAACTTGTCAACTATTTTTCACACCTCATGTATCCATTATCTACAAGTACCCGCCGCAAACTTCACATATGGACTGTGGTTGGACTGACCCACTTGATATTCACCACTATAAATAACTCGTCAGGGCGATAAGCCCCTACGTTGGTGATCGGCAGAACAAATTAATGAAGGGGATTAGGTAGGGCAATTAACAGATTTGGACTGTTTTCTTTGAAATGCTATACAGTGATAGCTATAGGGTAAAGTAATAGGCACACACTGGAAACGGGTAAGGCTTGTATAATGAAAAAGTTCAATACATGATATTTATTAGTCATAGTCGTAACTTCTTGACGAATATTGCTCGCAATACCCTGTGGTTAGCCTATGACGTCGGACTATCAATTACGGTTTCCTTCAGTTGCTGGGAGGAGAAGTTTACGGAGGTGCTAACTGGCCCTCGTTAATTGGGATACCCAGAGATTTGTAAATGTAGCGATTTTGTCTAGTAGTTATGCCTGTTTCAACAAACGACCCCGGTATTTGTTTAAATGTTTAGCCTGTTCTAAATTAACCAGCATATGAAGCCCTCCAACTGATCCGGTAGTTCGTATGCAGTGTGCTCTCAAAACGGTTTTTGGCGTATCGGGCCCGTTACCGTTTTAGTTTTGCCGATATTTGATCAATCAACCCGATATCATATCCGATAGCCTATAAAGAGACTCCAATTTTTCCTTTTCCGTCCTTGTTTCGATCCGTACTTCAGTGTCTTTTGCACTGAACAATGTAACATCGTATCACGGAGGTACCTCCATGATCGTACTTTCAAAGCTTGCTCTGTTTGAGCGATTGACAAAGTGACAATATAATGCCATTTCCAAAATATGAATGAGAGATCGACTGATGCAAAATAGACGACGTGGAGCAAAGCCAATGTGAAAAGTACTGACAACGCTATCCGGCGCGACAGGCTTACGATTAGCTGACCACAAAATTGACAGTTATGCTACTTATTAAATTTGGCCGCATTTTTCAGGCCCGTTTCACCTTTTGTGAAATAAAATATCTTCCAATGTAACAATTTTGCAAGCGGCGACGTACCTGAGCAGCCACGATCCCTGTCCGATTTTCCCCAACATTTGATCGTGTCTATCCAAGCATGAATGATACCTTGTGCCTATGGGTAACCGACTATTGCCGAACACTGCCGAAGATCAACCGAGTAACTTTCCCGGTTTGGCAAGGCTGGGTAATCACGGAAAAGAAAAACTGGAGTTGAAAACGTTGTTTTCGTGCAGCGTTGTTGGACTGTGTCCGGTTCGTAGGCAAGCCATAGAGTTTTGAGCAAAGGGATGAAGTTTCCATTGTTGCAAATTTTCAACACGATCTTGTCGTCGGTCACCCTGCAATAATAATAAGAAATAAGTCCTGCAGTCGAAGACTGTATCTCGGATGACTGAATGGCTATTTCGCGTTCTGATATAGTTGTTCACGATGGCACAACCTTGGCAAAATACAACTACATCCTATAGTATAGGACTACCAAACACGGAAAATAAAGGAACGGCAGTTCCGATTGCAAATATGTTTCGGTGATCCATTTCCCATGTTTTCTCTTAAACCGAGTAAACGGTTATCAATCACCTCCTCCAAAAAGATAACTACGCTAAACGCACATGTTCATACTTATCACATTCATTTCCCACTCATAACACCAATCCAAACTTTGATGAATAGGCACTAATATATGAAACGGCGGGATTTGTAAAAATCCCTTAGTCCACTTTTTACGAAAGACTGAACACAAATTTTACAAAGCGCTGTGAAGTACGGAATACAGTTGAAAATTTTACATTTAGTGAATTTAAAAGAATGGATTGCTTTTATCTTGTTCGCTGTGCAATCAGTGTGTTTTTATATGCCTACAGACAGAACTAGTAAGGAGAGAAATTTTGCGTCAGTTTGGGCCGTGTGATTTAGTACTGCGGATCAGTCGACCAAGCTCATCTATATTGCAGACGCAATTGTTGTGTACTTGGCACTTTTTCCAGCATTTTAAATCAGATCTGTGGTATGATCGTCGGAAAGTTGTGTGTTTTGTGTGTGTCGGCACTTGTGTTCAAGGGCGAATCAGAAATGGACAATGTTTTAATAAAAAGATCAGTCCACCTTCCGTCGAAGCTGATGAGGCTACAGGTGTGAATAACGAAATTTGGCCATCTATTATTCACTGGACGCTTGTCACTGATACTTGTCTTCTTTTGTCTTCGAAGTAAATAGCCCACCGATGAGTGACAGCTTATGGTTTGCCTATTTGCATAAACACTCAACCACATCATGGCAAATCCATGCATAAATGCATATCAAATAAACTAATTACCCGTGATTTTTACGGGTTGAAAGGGTCTCTGGCCGGTCAATTCCTTGCGGCGTTACTTGGCATGATAACTTTTAGGTACCATGGCACCGTGTGAGCGGGACTTGGAAAAACATAATGCTCATGATTGGGAGTATCATACCGGAAAAATACTGAACAAAAATTCACGCAAAAATGAAGTTGAAAAAATTGTTTGTTGTTGTGTATTTATTGTACACATATATTTAAAACAGGTAATTTCTCACACCAATAAAATTTTTAGCAAAAGTGCCATGAAACTGCTCCAGTCATATCGTTCTGTCAAAAGAGCGTTGCTTAATAGTGACCAGATTACAATCTCTTTCGGGTGGCAAGCGAAACGTTGCATGCAATTCTTGAAAACCCCATTTGCTTTTTGTATAAACGATACTTTTTTGTAAAAAACATTTTCTTTTTGTAAAAACAATTTTCTTTGTACAAAAAATTATCTTCCTTTTGTAATAAATGATTTTGTTTTTGCAAAAAAAAAAACAACATGTTCCCAGTGTTAAAACAATTTTCTTTGTGTAAAAACCTACTTTCCTTTGTAGAAATCTATTTTCTTTTCGTAAACGTTTTCTTTTTGTGTAAAACTATTTTCTTTTTGTATAACTTTCATTCATGTTAGTGAAACTTATGCTATAAGTCTTGATGAATGTCATGCAACATTGATAGTTCTTCTTTTGCTCTCGCAGAAGACAAACATTGTGATTATCGCATAATTCGAGGAGGATAAAAAGTCATTGACGACCTGAAGTTGTAGAAAATAGCACGCAAAGTGTTAGTCTGCGACACCCTTTGATGTTTTGATGCATAAAAATTGTCTGACCAGAACACTCTCAGGCCATTGTAATATGTCAAGCAAAATCTTTAGTTACACCCCAAAAACATTTCAAAAAAAGACGATGGGTATGTGTCACATATGGTGTTTTTAAGTTTAGTACATTAAATGCGTCGTAAATTTTCCCTTTGCATACATCATACTATTAAACTCTTACAATTCTTTTCTGATCAACGATGTTGGGGTTCATTTTAAAGCTCTTGGTATAAGTAAATTTTTCATCGTCTTAGTTTTTTGGAAATCGAAATTTTCGAAAATTTTATTTTTATCCAGAGAGTTAACAAGGGGGGTGGGGGTGGCGGCCATTTTGAATTTCAGATATAAGTAAATCTTGGGTAATTTGTTTCTCTGGTAACCAAATTTGCACGGTGCCCCCAGGGTTTTTTCGTGACTTTGAAAGACGATAGTTGAAAGATTCCTTGAGGAAAGTTTGAGCTAAAGTTTAAGTCTTTCATTATTAAGGCACATACAACCTTAATTAAAGCACGGTCCCTCCACTAAGGAGTCGAAAAGCAGCGAACCCTTCACTGTCTATATTTTCTTGATCACCCAGTTTGCTAAGTAGTTGATCGCCAGGCTTCCTTGCAGCAAATTCTGAATACAGTGTCTTGACACTTTTGTTCTGTGTTGCATCTTTGTGACCTCTCACACCGATGAACTTCCGTGGTTGGATTAAGTCAATCGTCATTCTTCATTAAGAGCCTTAATTGATTCCTAATGCTAGTGATTTCCACCTGTTCCTATGGAAAGCAATGAGTATGTTATATTGAGGATTATCATGTTGTAATGTGCATTTAACATATTGTTTAAAGCATTTCCATATGCTGTCCTAGGAATTACCAATGTTGCTCTAGATATTTAGCATGCTGTGCTTGGCATTCAGTATGTTGTTCTAGGCATTTAATATGTTGTGCTAGGCATTTAATATGTTGTCGTAGGCATTTAATATGTTGTCTTAGGCATTCAATATATTGTCCTGGGCATTGAATATATTGTCCTAGGCATTTGATATGTTGTTCTAGGCATTTAATATGTTGTCCTAGGCATTTACCATATTGTCCTATAGATATTTAATATGTTGTCCGGGGCATATAATATATTTTCGTAGCCATTTAATATGTTGTCTAGGCATTTAATTTGTTGTCCATGGCATTCAATATCTTGTCCTAGGCATTTAATATGTTGTCCTGGGCATTCAATATGTTGTTCTAGGCTTTCAATATTCGTAGGCATTCAATATGTTGTCAAAGGCATTTAATATGCTGTCCTAAGCATTTAATATATTGTCCTGGGCATTTAATATATAGTCTTAAGCATTTGATTTGTTGTCCTAGGCATTTAATATGTTTTCCTATGCTTTAAAATGTTGCCCTAGGCATTTAATATGTTGTCACAGGCATTTACAATATTGCCCTAAGCATTACAATTTTGCCTTTTTACTTCTAGCCGTGAGCATTACAGGTACAAGTTGTAGTTCACATTTCACTCGGTGTCATGGACACGTATATTTTCCACCACAATGCTGTTAATGTTGATTACTGGTGTACCGTGATGCAATAGTATTGGCATACTGAGTACACTCCATACAAACGATCAGTACACATGCTACTCTTGACTAATCAATGGCTCTTATAGTAATGATGATGCAAGGAAAATATGTTGCAGACTCCATAAAATCCATATCAAGACAAAAAAACATTTGTTGCCTGGTTTATTGATAAAGACTCAGCAGTAATTAAATTATATTTCAAAGTTTGATGAGAGTTTAAATGATGTTGACAGCAACTTTACCTCAATTATGAATGTAGGCGAGTATTGAAGTGGCATGTTGACGGCACTGTAGTCAAGTTGAGTGATAGCGGATATGCAGTGATCAGTGATCAATGATTGCTTTGAAGGCAAACACTCAGAAGAATTTAACATCATCATGCAAATTGAACTCTATCCATTACAAAATTCAGAGATCATGAGAAAATAAAATCTAAGATAGAATCATCGCTGTCAGATTTAATTATTTTTTATTTACACTAAATATAAAGATAAACGTATAGCTAATAATAAGGAGCAATAAGGGTTTCGAGAAAATGAGCCAATGGTTAAATCGTAATCCCAGTGCGCCAAAACATCAGACCTCTAACTACTGCCACAATTGCCTAGGGCAAGATTGTAAATGCGTTGAACAACATGCGTAGCACAATATATTAAATGCCTACGGCAATATATTGAATGCCCAGGACAACATATCAAATGCCTAGGACAATATGGTAAATGCTTAGGAGAACATATGAAATGTCTAGGACAACATATGAAATGCCCTGGGACAATATATTGAATGCCTAGGACAGCGTATTAAATGCCTGGGACAACATATCAACTGCCTAGGAAAACATATTTAATGCCTAGGACAATAAATTGAATGCCTAGGACAACATATTAAATGCCTAGGACAACATGGTAAATAACTAGGCCAACATATTAAACGCCTAGCAGAACATATAATGCCTAGGACAATATACTGAATGCCCAAGACAACATATTGAATGTCTAGGACAACATATTGAATGCCTAGGACAACATATTGAATGCCTAGGACAATATACTGAATACCTAGCACAGCATGATAAATGCCTAGGGCAACATTGGTAATTTCTTGGACAACATATGGTGCACATCACAACATGATTGTACTCATTATAATATGTGACCACTTACATAAGTCATGGATATGGTTTTCCATATGTTCCTATACTTGTGTTTACTTCATAGTGTACAGTTCGGTCCGCAAAGCCCTGACTGCTCTTAACAATCCTGTGACATCAGTGTGGTTGATGTCAACAGATGGAAGTTTGGAAAGATCTTTTGGAAAATCGGAATTTCTTCGTCATTCTCTTATTCTTTTCGTCACTCTCTGTCTCTGTCAATCCGTCTATTTCTTCACATAGAGTCTCATTCTGCCCTCCTGGCATGTTCCACTTCAAGTTTTTATGTTTAGAATTTGATAACAATTTTGCTCCCATGTTCGATGGAGTTTCTCATATACTAGCAACATTTATTTTACACCGTGAAATTATCAAGTTTCCATTTTCCCTGACTGCTATTATATCTGATTTTTCCACAGACAACTTCACAGGACCCCGTTTGTTAGAAATTGGTGGTGGTCCCAACCTCGGCAACGCAATACAGGTTTGCACACAATTTCCTGAAATCGTTTTCTCAGATTATTCTGAATCATGCAGACGATCTGTTGAGAAATGGGTTGAAAATACGCCAGACGCAATTGACTGGAGTCGGTCCATTCAGCGTGTTTGTGATTTGGAAGGCAAAGGGTAAGTTTCTGCATAAAACATTAGCTAACAGACTATAACCAAGATGGATTTTAAGTGAAACCGCGCAGGTGTACGTTTTTGTACGGTGAACCTTTCTAATTGCAGCCGGTGAAACGGCATTGTTTTATTCTTTGACATTAACGTGCAAGGAGCTTAATAAACTGATGAATAAATCGAAAAGGCAGCTCATCAGTCCGACACAATCACAGGTAGCTAAAGGGAGTCGGCCAAGTTGATCCATGTGAGTTGTGCGCGTGTCAATGCCATAGCCGTTTCTCAGAATGAAGATTTCTGACATTGTGTCACGATAGTGACGTATTTTATTAAAAACCTGTTTCCATGACGATGTTTGGTCACTATGCACTCAGCCGGCCTATCTCTTTTTAATCTGATTGTAAACTTCCGCACCAATTCTCTAAAAGTTACTCACTCCGTTGAGATCAAGCAAGATACAATGCGATGGGGAAGGCAGTCATAAAATGCATGGCCTTAAACTACCTAAGGCATAGTGAGCCATAGTAAGTAATGCAGTGGGTAATATAAGTGATGACGAATCGCAAATTTCGTGATTCCTACAGAAATATATATTTTCCGAAAGTCTCGCATAAATTGCAGATAAATATTTTTGGTTTGACTGAATTATGATGTCACTTGGAATCAACGCTCATGGAAATATATGCATCTACTAAATATGACCTTATCAATCCACAAGGGACAAGTATTGAGCGAAAGCAAATGGCTTGGTACAGCGGATTGTCTTTTTTTTAATTCTTAGAGCAGTCATCGAGAAATCATAGGAATGTTCGTAACACTGGTGATATTTGTGTGTCAACTGAACACAAATTTATATCTTTACTTTCAACAGTCTTACTACATTACTTGTGAGGTTGTTGTGTTTACAAAAAAACACCATGACATTTAGTTTCAAGTATTGCGCGAATTATTATGGATTCCTTTTAAATAATGTAGAATTACCCGCCACGCGCTACCTTGGGTTACAGTTTCATTTTAGCTTAGAGAGGTTTAGATACACGTAATTACGCATTCAATTCTCCGCCGCAGAATTCTTCTATGCGCATATTTCCCCAACGAAGATACGAAGTTGAATGTCTGTCGCAGCACAAATGACAAGAACTGGCAATATTTGGTATTATATTATTGCTTTGTCAATACCAATTAATTTTGTGACGTCATACCCTAAGATTTATCACTGATAATGTATCGGATTATCCGACATTGTTGCACAGATGTTTCCTGCATCTAGCCAAAACTCCTCCCGGCCCATAATGGACGAAAGAAAAACTTTGCACTCCATAATTTACTCGGTTTCGCCTCGTTCATCATGTTGTGCAAAGTATAAGGGTAAATTATTTATTGTACACTAATAACCAGAAGCTTATACATGATATGGAAAAAAACTTACATTTCAAGGCTTGACTTTGACCCCTCCGAGTGCATAAGGCTATATTCACAAAACCTCTTAAGGAGGCTGGAGAATCCAATAAAACTTCAGATTTTTTTTCAAATGGCCCCTTGAACAAACCAAAAGGCGTTCAAAGTCCCCCTTCTGACTTGCTATAATTTTGAAATCCCTCCTCAAAGTAAAACTGACCTGATTTTGAAATGAAGATATATTTTTTCAGCGCGAGTGTGTGTGTGTGCGTGTGTGCACGCGCACACTCATTTTCAAGGGAAGGAGGGCGCTATGTTGGCATGTTTCCTCTTATTGGAAAACTTTAGCTTGTAAAACAAATTTACAAAAGCAGAGATCAAATAAAGGGGAACTTTTGCTGTGCCTTTCAGTACGTTTTGTTCCGTGTATCAACTGCAATTTCGCGCTGTACTCCCCACAGCTTATGCTAGAATAATAAATATTCTGTTTGGCAAAATAATGTGTAAAGATCGTAGTAATTATTATTGATGACAAATACATTCTAGTCCGGACTTGAATTCAATTTTAAAGAATGTCAATGCTAACTGTAAACACAGGGCTCTGATAATTGAGCTACACACTTGACTTTCATTATGCTTTGAGGGAGTAGAACAGGAGACTGCAGTAGCTACACAAAACAAAACCACAAAAAATTGCCAAAAGTTACAGCTATCAAGGGACTATCCAACACATATTACATATCAATCAGAGACAGTTTCGTTTCGCGATGTTCGAGTCCCTTCAAGTGCCCCCACTTTTTATTTGACGCCTCCACAACATTTCCGTAAACCTAACGTGACCGTAGCAAAAGATATTGGCAGATTTAATTAGAGGGTGTAGAACGAGGTTTTAGAATGCTCATCACTTAAAGAAATTATGTAATTATTCTTAGAAATTGCACGCGCATGTTTCTGAGAAAAATGCAGCAAAATCATCGGGAATGCACAACTGGACCAAAAGTTCACACGTTAGCACGGATACGCAAACGCTATACCGCGCGCCGTTAGGCGTGCGCGTAACTATGTGTAACTAACCTCTCTAGTGAATCTGTAGAGGCTAAGAACTTGTCTTGATGTGTTTCACCAGCCCATATTCCAAAATACTTAAATGTGCCAGTCTTACCACTAAAATGTTGTCTTTCCTTAGGGCAGTAGATAATCTAACCTGTTACCTTTTCGACCAACAGAACTACATGGGAGGATAGACAGGCCTTGTTACGCCGATCCATCAAAGAGATAATACATTGCGATCTCCTTAAGTCAAATCCACTCGAACCAAAAGTGTACGAGCCCTTTGATGCCATCATGACCTCATATTGTGTGGAAACTGCAAGTCCCGACAAGGATTCATTCAAAGAATCCATGAAGAACATCATCAAACTTCTAAAGCCTGGTGGTATCCTAATCATGGTCAATACACTCAACGCGTCTCGCTATCTTGCCGGACAAGCGCCCTTTTTCAGTCTTCCAGTCGATGAACCATTCATAAGAGAAGCCGTCGTCGAGGCAGGGTGCAGTGTCGTATCCGCAACAGTTTGGCGCGTCGCAGAAGATGATGAAGACGCCGATCATGCCGATATGGAGGCCGCGGTGACAAATGGTGATGGAGTTTTGTTCCTGACTGCTATAAAACAGTGAACAAATTGAAACACTCGGAACAATGAATTGTAACGAAGTAATGTGTTCCTCCATATTTTCTCCAAGTTCTTGAATAAGGTTTAAAGATTGGGGCAAATGCACCACTGACTATTTACTGAGAAATGTTTGATATAACGTAATCATAGAGGACATAACAATCGAAAATATTACTTCTATTAGGAATCTAATAATATTATGTGGTGGTTTTGTAAAGTGTCAGTTTTGAATAAGTTATCATGATAAGTGTAGCTCGTATAATCACTTCAAGAATTGTTATGACATTTATGAAGGAATGAATGTTTTGTATGTTATTCACATCAATTGCACGTATAAGCCACACCTTATAGATCTTATTCACAAACATGTACTCCCGGACAATTTCACTGTAACTGTATCTCTCACGCCTAACTGTATGTGACAACTTGACATAAGAAATGAACGTATTTTATCTTGGAAAAGTGACAGAAAATACTGTGTGTACGTATCTCGACGACCTCTTAGTGGGTATTCCCCGATGCGATACCGAGGCGGCACCGAGGTTCGTACATCATCAAAACCCGTGAGTATTGTCTCCAAGCAGGGAGCATCGTGGACTGTGCTAGCCCTTATTACCAACTAATTATTGCTGTAACTGGTTCTTGTCGGTGATTGTGTTTAATAAAGGCATCTCAACAAGTTGCAATGCGTTAATGTTACTCTCTGTGTGAAACACCTGAACGAGATGACTGTAATGCGCCTATAGGCTTGTGAGAGTCACAACACGCTAGGTACAGTAATTGCAGAGTGAGCAGTGAACGTGACCGGTACTGAGTTACATGTAATTTCTCCTGGAATATTACGATAACGCTACAGCATCGTTGTCAGAAAAATAGTTACGATTTTTCCGCTACATCACATTCACTACTTTAAAAAAAGCTTTTATTTATAGACTTGATCGTACAGCGTGCGAATACCTGTGTAGCATTACAAAGACATTGCGCTATTTATCTGGTTATTCATCATGGCGTTGATTAACATAACTGAATAAGAGCAATAGCCCGGAGTAAATGAGTGTGTTTTCAGCGTAATCTTACAAGTTGAATTTATTTGGATTCCTTTGTTAACTTACATAACCACTACCGGCGCCGCAGTGAATTGCTTTGAAGTACTGCATTTGTTAAGTGCACCCACAGAGTAACATAGACAGAGTGGCAACACTTGTATGTCTTTTGTTCCATGGTCGTCTCGGTAGACTATTGGCTTTTCATATTAAAATTAGCTTCAAAGGTGTTAAACTTTTTGGAGGCTTTGTTTGTGGTTGATAATTACACGAGATTATGCAAAACATACGACGAGATGGCATCGTACTGCCAGTCGCGTAGCAACCATAGTTACTTTGTGAGCTCTCAGGCCAGAAACACTGCTTCACGCCCATCAAAACGTAACACGCCAGCAGTTTCATAAACATGTCCTTTCTTGACGCACGTAATCAAAACGTTCAAAAAAGTAAGTCCTGGTAACGCCAGCACGCCTTTTCAATAGAAAAAGATTTCATGACATTTGCAATATCGTCTGTGTGTTTTGTCTGTAAAAAACGTCAGTGACTGCGTTTATTTTGTCGCGCGGCACAAGACAGAGTCCAAGCTGGCTCCTTTTTCGTTGTAAGTTCCATCGACCCCCCTCCCTCAATAAAAACGAATGCTCCCTTATCAAAGTAAAAGCCGGTGAAAAATACAGAGTGGCAACACTTGTATGTCTTTTGTTCCATGGTCGTCTCGGTAGACTATTGGCTTTTCATATTAAAATGAGCTTCAAAGGTGTTAAACTTTTTAGAGGCTTTGTTTGTGGTTGATAATTACACGAGATTATGCAAAACATACGACGAGATGGCATCGTACTGCCAGTCGCGTAGCAACCATAGTTACTTTGTGAGCTCTCAGGCCAGAAACACTGCTTCACGCCCATCAAAACATAACACGCCAGCAGTTTCATAAACATGTCCTTTCTTGACGCACGTAATCAAAACGTTCAAAAAAGTAAGTCCTGGTAACGCCAGCACGCCTTTTCAATAGAAAAATATTTCATGACATTTGCAATATCGTCTGTGTGTTTTGTCTGTAAAAAACGTCAGTGACTGCGTTTATTTTGTCGCGCGGCACAAGACAGAGTCCAAGCTGGCTACTTTTTCGTTGTAAGTTCCATCGACCCCCCTCCCTCAATAAAAACGAATGCTCCCTTATCAAAGTAAAAGCCGGTGAAAAATACAGAAGCAGCTTCAAAATACCAAGCGACTAGTGGGCGCGTGGTCTATAATTACGGTGAATCAAATTGATTTAGTATTAAAACAGCTGCAGTAAGAAAAGTTCCTTCTCACAAGATACAAAATGTGATGTCGTCTATCTTCATGACTGTCGACAATAATTCTTCAAGGTACACGATACACCGTTAGGCTGCGTTCACAAATAACTATTGGGGGGGCTGGAGGAAACACGATTGAAATCTTTTTTTTTTCAGATCCCCCCTCAGTACCCTAAAAAAATTCAAATGCCCCCCCTCTATATGATCAAAATTGTTCAAGTCCCCCCAAAACTATCACAAGTCCGCATATTTGTAAAGGATGTACGTGCAGAAAAAATAAACACGTATTGCACCGTTCCGCTCGCATGTGTTCAACCGCTACCTGTTATTAGCACTTTGTAAAGTACTATTCCTAGGGCAAGTTCTTAAATTGATTAATTTTTAACGCATCGATGAACTTTTCGGATTTATCGGTCTAAGCCAACTTGAGTTAATCCAACTCTGGCCAGGTCAATTGCTCCTGCCGAAGAGCACACAAAATGATGATCATGAGAGAGTAGGCAAATTGTGAATTCTGGCTAATTCCCGCGTCCACAGACTACCAACTTTTCTCTGGGGCTACCAAAACCCACGCAATGGTAGCCCACAAGGACTACCGACGCCTGGAACATGATATTACTTAATGGGCGAGATGACCGAAACTCATACAGTCAACCAAGCTAGACACAGAAAGGCCGGACTATGACTTTGTTATGTGAATTAAAAGGCGACAGTGCAGTCGAATTTATTGTGACAAACTTTCAATAAAATATAATTATCTTAACTGATGTACTTGGATGACAGGCTCAGGAAATGATGGCCAATGAACATTCATTTTCATAGTAATTTAATTACAATTAAACACAAAATTATTCAAACTGCAAAGAAAAAGCTGTCGGGCCATTAGCAAATTACGCTTTCCAAAGTGTACGAGATCATCCCATGATAGTGTACTTTGGTGGAGGAATATTGTCAAAATTGCCATGAAAGTATTAGGAACATGACTTTACCAAGTTGTCATCCTGAAATTCATAGCCAACCCATTTTAGCCATGTTATGTTTACACGTGTTGAGAAAGTGCTGAAAAGTCGTTGTCATGACAAACATCAAAATTTGCATATAAGCTCTGCGTATGTGTGAATATGTCTTCAAACTTTGAGGCGTCACTGTTGTCCACTACACATGCTATACCGTTCTCCTAAAGCTATGATGTCAAATGAATATTGTTGTCCAAAGACTAGAATATTCGCTTCCTAATAGAATCATGAAAAATTAATCTATATAAATAAAATATCCTTTACAAAAACTCTTCATTCATACATGGGCTACCACACCTTGAAACTGGGCTACCAACTTCAGAAATTGGTAGCCCAATGGGACTACTGGGAAGAAAAGTTAATTTCGAGTCCTGAATATTCCATCAGATAAATGTTTTAACCTCTGAAATTTTGGGTGTAATAATGGCAAAATTAGTCACATATTTTTTCATATAGTCTTTACTATTCAAAGTTTTTCTTATGTATTATTTAAGCAATAAAGCACACCCAGCGATGGTATACCACGAGATTTTGACCAGTTCACGACATATATGCACGAGTTATCGCTCGTGCATATATGAAGTGAACGGGTAACAGTAAATTTACATTCTGGCGTGGAACGTCATAAATGGAGTTGTGCTCAAACTGTGAGCTCGCGCGTATGCCAGCCGTGGTATATCGCCAATATACCACGGTTCCTTTTGCGTCTCGACCAGATCGCTGCATTTGTATACCATCAAAATACTGGTATGATATAATATGCACGATATGTTGTTGGACAGTGGTCAAGGCTGTGAACATAATTTTGCCCTATTTGGTATCAATTTGTCGTGAAATTTGATCCAGAAAACAAAGCTGAGGTTTAATTTTTCATTGCAGACCAATTTTGCAACTTTTCCATGTAAGACACACAAGAACTGGTAATAGTGGTGCGGCATGGCAAATGCATTGTGCATTTTTTGATAAACGCACCAAATTTGGCTCAGATGTGTCTTGTTATGTGTTAAACAAATTCAGATACCAAGCCACTGAAAATCTGTTGAAGCGTTGCCATGGCAGCCATTTTTCAAAATGGCCGCCAGACAAGGTATTTCTCACCTAGTAAATGTCAAATGCACAACGCGTTCAGTAATTTTGGGTTGAATATTTTCAATTAGAAAATATGGGAAGAGTAATTTACAATTTTTTTTCAACTTTTCTTAATCGTCTGACTTGTTAAACGGGTAAATACAGACAAAAACACAATTCTTATGCATAAAATGTACAATATTAGATCCTATCAAAGGACGACACTATGTCAGCAGTCAAGCAATATTAGGCCATGGGCTAGAGGGGTACATGTACCTCTAGGATATCAAACTGCATTCATAGGAGCCTTGGGATCTGTAGAATACAAAATAAAATTTTAACAGATAAAAGGGATGCAATAACTTTTATGGTTGTGTTTTGAAGAGTACCGCACAATCAATATTTGCGCATACCCACGTGCATTTGTCTTGTTGTACTACTACATGTCAGTCATCTGCTAAGCTTTTTTTAACATAACCCGACTTTTTGGGTATCATTAGAATGGAAATTTATTCGTCTTTAAAATGACATATGTAATATGCAATATGTTCCATAGATTTTTTTATGAAATAGAACCAAAACTTACCCGATACCCCGAAGTTTGCCATGCAAATTATAGCTAATGTCAAATTATACCAATGTTTTACCTTGGCATAACACAAAAAACGCAATGCTTTGTATGATATCTGTTTTATTTGCTACAAGGACATGTTTATCATGTGAAATAGACTTTTGACAGAAAAAAAGATTGGGATGTTATAGCTCTACTGGTCATATTTTGAAGAGTACCGCAAAATCATAGTATTGCCAACTCTTATGCGTTTTCGTTAAACCTGTCTTCTTGTACGTCATCTGCTGAGCTCGATTTGTAACATAACATGGCTTATAGGGTAACATTGGAAAGTAATTGTATTCTTCTTTCAGATGACATATTGTAATTTGCAATATCTTCCACAGTTTTTATAAAATATGTCCAAAACTTACCCCATACCCAAACTTTACATTGCAAATTACTGGCACTGCTTATCTCAAATTCTACCAATTTGTACCTAGACATATTACAAAGGGCAATGCTTTGCATTAAAATTTGTTTTATTTGCTAGAGGCATACGTCAAAATATGAAAGACTTTTAACAGCAAAACTATTGGGATGCAATGGCTGTTACATTTATGTTTAAAGGGTACCTTAAAGTCAAAGTATTGCGAATATTTGTTAAGCGTGTCTCCTTGTAAGTCATCTGCTTAGCTTATATTTTAACATAACTTGGTTTATGGGGTAACGTTGGAGAGTAATTTTATTCTTCGTCAGATGACAAATTGTAATATGCAATATCTTCCACTGTTTTTATAAATATGACCAAAACTTAGCCATACTCCAAACTTTATTGAAAATTAGTGTCACTGCTTATCTCAAATTCTACAACCCTTTTACCTAGACATATAATAATAGGCACTGCCTTGTATGAAATCTCTTTTATTTACTACCGGGACGCGTCATAAAAATGAAATAGACTTTTAACAGAAAACATATTAGAATGCAATAGCTGTTAGAGTCATGTTTTGAAGGGTATTGTAAAATCATGATTTTGAGACTCTTGTTAAACCAGTCTTCTGCTGAGCCAAATCTCTGAGGTTTATGTTTGAATCTTGACTATAGTGTCACTATTTGTTGAGAAGGAATACATCACATTTGATCAGATAATTGGCCACCCAACACTTAGGTCTTGGGTGTACGTGTCAAGTGGATAACCAAAATATGATTGGCAATTGTCTAGGATTGTCATTTAAACTTGTTGTCTCAGCCTATGTAAACACCATGGAGAGGAATAAAATATTCGTCGGTTGACTAGCCATGCAAAAGCAAGCACAGACCCGGGGAGTGCCAAGCACGGACATCACTGACAAAAGCGCAGGATTGCGTTTGAGCTTTGCTTTCCCTATCTTTCATGTTTGTTAAAATGAAAGAAAATTGAGTAATACAATTTAATGACTATGGTACAATGTTTTTGCACGTGAATAAAAAATTGTGTACTATCAAGATTAGGACCAGAATACACGATGTTCGAAATATGATCATTCCAGCACCGCGCCCACACAAAAATTGACCAGTTTGGGATTATGGCCCATGGACTAGTTTTATTGTTCCCAATGTTTTTCCTCAAATATTGGGTTAGTCCGATGTACTTGGCACTTTTCGGGAAACTTGTACCCGGTTGGTCTAAAGGGCTCTTCCAATAATTTTGTATGGCCCTTGTACTTTTGAGGTGTTAAACTTCCTTTTGCCAGTAACAAAGTCTCAGCCACAAACAACATGAAATTCATCAAGAACCTATCATCGCTCAAACTAACAAACACCGAAATAATAGCAGTAGGCAAAGGCATAAAATTCATTCCGACACCAACAAAACCAAACATAATAAAACTACTTCAGGATTTCAGTAAATATAGTCGTAAAATGAGACTACGCTTCATCATGAAACACAAACAATCGCAACAACACCCATTCAAAGAAAAATAAAACTAGACTCCCTGAATAACAGAGAACACAAAACTTGAAGGTTAACTGGAAGCTACTTAACTTGCACTTCTAGAGATATCCTTTCAAACAAAGAAACAAAACATTTCTCGTACCCAAAGAATCGATAAACAAGCTTGCAAGCAATAGACACATCACCATAAAACCCAGACACTTTAAGGTCGGGGCATCGTCATTAAAATGTTACAAAAGATTACATACGCGAATACGAAAGGCAATTACGCAACACTCAGTTTTATACACAACTATGTAGACAGTGACGACACAGAACAAATAGCAAACTAAGAAAAGAATCTACACTGCGACTGTTGAGAAACCACACGGGTTTCGAAACGCAAGCATCAAAGGGCCACTCAATCAACTTTGAAACACCATAGGTCCGGCTGCGGCTCGCCATAATCTTTCTGTACACAAACAAAACATTACCGTACACACTAATCCAAACTTCCCAACATATATCCGAAGCGAAACAAACATTTTATTAACACAAAAAATCGGATAAGAATGTAGGAACACATATCCGAAACGAATCAAAGACAAACTCGACACAAATTAAACATTTTGGAAAGTAAGGTGTGGAGCCTCTTTCACATTTTTTAACATACGACAGTGGCGCTGTTGGTAAATTCTAGTCGGGTGGAAACCGCATAATTGGAACAGCCGTTCGTTTGCGAAGACGACCAAAAGGTGCCAAGCGTACCGTCCATTAAAGGTATACTGTCACCGGTTCCAATTTTGCCACAGTTACCATGGAAAGAGAAAACCTAACCAATCACAGATTTTAAGCGGGTGGTCGCTTTTTAAAAACAGCGCCCTCACATGGGCATTTTGAATACCAACGAACGCCCCTTTGACCATATATGGACATATTTAGATTACAGGTGACTGTATACCTTTAAAGTAGAAAGGTAAACTAAGCATAACTAATAGACGGGGTGCAGAACGTCGTTTCAGGCGAGATCGACGGTTTCCACCCCGTCAAGTTCTGTGTGGGCGCAGGGCTGTCATGATGGGCATGAATCTATATTCGTGCAATAGACCATTGACATGACGTTGAAATAACTCTTAAACTAATTTGTAAATCATGAAATTTATATCAAATTACACAAGATCGGTATCTTAAATGACTTATGAAAAGCAATGTATAAAAAGTAATATTATATAGCCAAAAATAATATAAAATAAGATCGTGTTCTCCACGTGGTCAAATTCTAAATGGCGCCACTAATTGTAGTTTACATGATAAATCTCTAAGAGGACAATTATGGGGACATATAAGAGATTTTCCCCCAAAATGTTATTGCTTTCAGCGTTCAAACTTAAAAAAAATGTTATACAGTAAATATTATTATGTTTTTTGTATGTACACCTATGTATGAATGTAGATGAACAAGAGTGAAGGATTGGGTTAAATTCCCCGCACAATATTCCATGTTAGGCCTTTTGAACAAGAACGCCCTGCAAAACTCGTCAATGGCTAATTATGAAGTTTAGAAACGATAATAAGAATGTCAAAATATTGCTCATATTCAACGTTTCTACTCAAGAACCCCATCTATTGGCAGAACATGGGACACGCTGTTCTTACACTCAAACTCTTCATACCCGTGGGCCGATCTAGGCCAATAGTTTGCAAAATCTGGTGAGTGAAAAGTTTGCATTGTTGAAAGAACACGTTATCTTAAATCTGGATTGGTTGTATACAAAAATCAAAGCGAATTCTCTTAGGTAAGTAGTCGTGATATTCGTTAGCATTTATTTCTATTTTTCACGCACATCTCGAAAGCGAATGACATGTCATCTTCATAAATATTCCAGGCATGTTTTTGACGATTTTCGAGCTGCAGCCGCCAAATACCCGGATGACCATGACGTAAGCACAGTGGCAGAATTATTACAACTATCGCAGGAAGGACTGGAAACCGACCCCAACCAACTTTCTGGACAGATATTGGCCAGGATAGTTCAAGTAAATACCATTCTCCTGTTATATATTTTATTATGACAAAGAAAGAAAATAATTTCAATGTATGAATCAAAGTCATTTTATTCATGTGTATTCGAAGAGCGTGTGAATGATATTATTAATAACGCAGGTAAAAGTGACCAGGCTCGTGTTTTGAAGTTTAAAGAATAAATCTTGTCTCAAAGTCGGTCTTTTCTGTTCCAAACTTTCCCCGGATGACATGTTGAAATCACTGGTATCGCTAGTTGACTGTCCAAAGTTCACCTCCTTGCTTCCGTCCTTTCCGTTCCTGACTCCACCGGGCGGTCCACAACTCCGGACAGTCGCAGGACACAAGGACAATATGATTGGCCTGGACATCAGCTGGAATGGAAAGCTCGCCCTCACAGATAAACATTGATTCATCTTGATATTTTACGTCAGTGTCTATTCTGATTTGCATAATATATCGACATATGAAAGGAACAATAGAGTACACTGTAAAAATAGCAGACGCTAGACGCGTCTTTACGCGTTCAAAGTGTTGATGTCGGTGTTCAAATTTGAACGGCTAGTGTTCATATTGTTAACACTAGTGTTCATATTATTAACAATGATGTTCTAAACCTGAACACGTAGTGTTAACAGCCATCTCTTTATAGTGTTCAAAAACTCAGCATTACAGAAATTTTACAATACGTGAAACTATTAACAATCTTTAGTGTTTTGCACTTTACTGTGGCTATATTAAATTTACTACTGCCTCGCTGTCCGGCAAACGTACACGGATTTTGATGTAACGAATTTCCCACTAAGTGAAAAATATCTCCGGTCTAAAATTGCTGAAAGCATGCATTTTCTAAAAAAGGAAGTAACTATACAAAATAATTTTACACGTTTATTACGGGTTCAAATTTTGAAATTTTGAAAAGAAAATCAGATAACCGTCATGAACTTTTTAATTTTAACAACGGCGTGCAATAGGCGTTCTACTCCTTAACACTTTGTGTTCAAGTTTGGTGTCTTTTCTTATCCCATCATGCATCAAAAGTAGTAAGTATTTGTTCCCTTCTGTGATAAATAAGAATTTTACACCCATTTTTATTCATTTATCTAAAGGAATTGAAGGAAAAATTCACCATCCATGTAGCTATGAAGTGACCCTGACCTATATATTAACTCACGCGCAACAGCTGGCGCAGCATTGCATTGTTCTGAACTAAGCAGGGAAATTCCCTGCTGAGTCAGGTCCTGAATGAGACTTGCGCAATGCGCTATGACTCACCCCCACTATCAAAACGGAACGACATTCTATTCTCTCTCTCATTTGTTAGATAGATTCTGACTGTGCTGCAGCTCTGCACCGTTCCAGTGCCCATTCTGGAGGTGGATGTAAGTATATACTCGTTTTCTGGTTGTGTGAATTTGTTTTTCCTACGCCTATCGGAGAGAGATTTTAGTCCCTCCCATACAGTAACCGTTCCGATCTTGAACACTGTTGCGCAATACCCCTATCGGGACGTTTCCAGTAGGGACTTTACAGGAATTTCGCAATACCGCTTTCGCAATACCCTTCCAGTTGCTTAGCAACTTGTCACGTGGTTTCAGAGGTCTGAAAGTCTACAGTTTTCAGAAAAATCGTTCCGATAGGTTTCTACAGAATTTTTTCTGAACGACTCTAGTTAACTTGTTCACCCGATAGATAAAATTTTAGTAATTTCCTCTGAACTTAAAATGTGTCGGAAGACCATTACTTCAAATAAAATGAGACGTTTCAGATGAATAACACTGATATCTAAAGTGTTCACTCTTTTATCTCTACGTACAAATGTAGTTCCTAAGTCGTTCTCTACTCTATTCCCACCAACAAAACATTCAATACTCATTTCATTGCGATCTTTATCGATACTTATAATAATATCACAAGTTGTTCTGTTATCTGTTTTCATAGCATAATATCCAACCAAATCGTCAAACTCGTCTCCCGTAGCTAACTTTACACATCTAATGAGAACTGTACCATGTTGAAGTATTTTCATATTATCAGTCATCTGTTGATTTACAGTCTGTAAAGTTAATTCAGCTGCCTCATCACCGACACTTTTAAGACCCAGTTTCTTTAAGTTGTGTCCCAAAATAATCTAACTGGAACTCCGCTAGCTGTATACGAGCAATAATTCTCCCCCTCGTTTATCCACCTTCTTAGTGTATTATCTGCCTTCATTATTGTATTAAGAGGACTAATTTTAAGGTGAATCGGTATACCAAGAAGTGCAATGTATGGATTCGTAGGAGTAAGCCAACTACGAAAATCTAACAACTTGTACTTGTTAACATTGCTATCGAAATAAATAACATTTGGAGTCCCCGGCAGTTCATCAACTCCACCTGCAATTTCACTATCCAATATATCTAAGATGTTACGTGGTACATTATAAGGCATGAATTTCTGATTATCCACATTCCACGTCAGTGCAAAAGGAGTAGGATCGTTTGAAGCCTTTGTAGCGTCAATTACAGTTTCATCGACGTCTTTAAGTTCGGAAAATTCTACAGAATGTATATGTTTCTGTGCTGTCGCTGGCGATAACATGAAATGTTTCTCGCGGTCTTTATAACGAAGGACATAATCCTTATTATGATTACCTGCTATCTTAGTATTATTGTTAATTTTAACATCACTCAGATCTTCGAGCTCGAGATTTTGTACATGAATTGTACCTAGACCGAAGCCACTTGGACCATACATACTCCGTAGGGACCTATATACAGCGAAAATTAAAATAATACCTTGTAATATACACAACCATGGCTTCAGCTATAGGAATGACAGTTCTCGGTGCTGTATTAAATGCAACGGCATTCACAGGAGGAAATATTATCGGACAAAAGCTTTCTGGGAATGGTGAGGCTCTTATTGAAGAGAAAGTCCGACATGATAAAGCATTAGAAAAAGTTGAACATGATCACAACGTCTGGTCAGAAAAAAGATTACTACAGGCTGATTGGGAAAGAGAAAATCAAGCAAAGGACGCGCATGCTGCAGCTGAGTTAAGAGATACAGATGCAGAAATCCTGGAAGAAGCAGAAGCGGTGCAAAGCAAAGCAGTTCAATTCTCAGATTATTATCAGCCAAGTCAAGAGCAAAAAAAATATGAGATGATCTATATTGCTGGAGGATTGGTCGTGGGATGGTTTATCTTCCGATAGGGTTACACCGGTAGGGCCCGCTTCGGAACGGCTACAATAATTCAATACAAAAACTAATTGGCCAGTTATTGAAATCGATCATGTTTCCATCCTGATCTGTTATCCAGATACGCATTGAATCCATCCAGTCTCCCCCTTTTTTCAATGGCATGTCGAGGGCCCCGTTTTTAAAATCGTAAGTAACCTTTTCACTTATTTCTTTTGTATCCTGGACGGGAAGTATTTGTAAACAGTTCGATACTTTCCCCTGTATGTATTTGCCAGAGCCAAATGAAACATAATTTCCAGAAACATCGACGACATCTGAATGAACCACGTATTTAGTAACTGTTAAGAAATCTGCTCGACCTGAACTCATAGTACTTTTTGTCACTGGGTTATCCTCTGGCTTATCTGAAAAACCAACGACGTTGGCAAAGCTACCTGTAGCATTGAAATAGACTTTAACATCTTCAGCCAAAGTTAGATAAACATGGTTTGTTGGCAGATGTTTTTCAAAATTAATTTTTTGCTTCAACCCGATTGCCTTGTTTAACGTATCAATATTGTAGTTACCCGGACGTATTGATTTTGTCGTCTTATTTTTTGGGTCGTTTCCTTCTTGATATTTTAGCACATTATTCGCCCTCGTTATGTTATGCCATGAATTATATAGTCCACACTCCAGCAGTCGTATCTTCGTAAACTGTGATATGTCAATGCAAGGGTAAAAATTAACAGTAACTGGTTCACCTGTTTTGCTTACAATCCAAATGATCATCGTTGTACGTTGTATATATTACTAAGTATAAGTTTTTTTTGATGAATAATATTATTATTCCGAAGGTGCCCATTACTAAGTATAAGTGTTCGATGAATAATATTCCGAAGGTGCCCATTACAAAGTATAAGGTTCTGCAGGAATAATATTTTTCTGTTCAAGAAGATCTTTTGTCGCAACCGCGGCAGCAGTCGCACCGCCTAATTTTGCCAAGCGAGTCAAATTTGGTCGACTTGGATCGCCAACCTCTATTTTCAGAAATTTGCTGGAGATCATAAGATATCCCATTGCAAGTCCTGCGATTACAATACCATCGTACATTGTGTTTACAACTGTTTTAGTATCCATGATTGCTGACACGTATATAAAATAGAAAAATAAAATAATTACGGAGTTAATCCATCTCATACAATGTAGAGGAGCTGGGTCCCCCCTCCCCCTCCCCTCCCCTCGGAATCCCTGTCGGAACTGTTCCGGAGGGAGCCGCTACGTGCTCTGTTTTTTTCGCTTTCTGGGGAGGATCTTTCCGAACGGGACAAATATGCCGAGCACGCCCCCAATATAGCCCTAATGCAGTCAATGAAACTCCCACAATTCCTAAAACAAGATAACATTTATTATACCATTTATTATCACACTGTTGTGGTGGTACCCTATCGGAACTGTTACGAGAGGGCTCCCGAAAGGGGCTCGCTACTGCATCGTTCCCCTCCATTGCTTGGCGTTTCTTCTCCTTGTTTTTCCTGTTCCATTCCGCTACTCGCTTGCCCGCAGCAACTCTCCCTGGATGCTTCGTCGGTAACGTAATTTTCTCTATGTTGCGCTGTGGCGTAGCCGGAGGTGGGAAGGTCGTCGTTTCCGTTTGCGGTGTGGGGGTCGTCGTCGTTTCCGTTTGCTGAGTCGGTGCTTGCGAAGTTGAATCCATTTATTTCGGGTATTATATTAAGCCCGATTTTTTTAAAATTTAAATGTTTACCCGTAATTAAACCGGTGGAAATTAGAGCAATCAGGGGCCCCCATGTGTAGGCTATCCGTCCTGATAATCGTTTTATTTCACTGTTTAGAATAAAATCCTTTTTAAGATCAGTGGCATAGTTATCTCGATCATCGATTGGAACTACCTGACTTATTGCACGGGCTCCTAGATCTATGAAACTTTGAGTGATGGTATCACTTATAAGAGAACTGTATTTCGCTTCATAGACTTTAAAGATTCGTGTTACGGAATCATCGTTCCACCTTTCCACTTCTCTAACTGTAAACTCCTTACCAAAAAATAACTTACTTTGACCACTTGCGATGACACAGAGTATTTTTTCACGTTTCGTCTGTATTATGGATTGAGCGTCCGAAGGTAGTTCCGAAGGCCCTTCGGAACGCGTATTTGCCGCTGCCGATGACTTTATTAAATTCTCCATTGTTTGCAGTATGTTATCTATTCTTAGTAAAAAATAAAAAATTCGTTTATACCTGAATCCAAAATAAAGTATTAACATAGTCTGGAATGTTAGTATGATTCCGACAGGGATTCCGGGAAAATTCTCCTCCATTTAAATCTATATGTATATAGAAACACAAATAATGAGTACAGACCTATTCCCAGTTGCTTTTCAATTGAATAAGACGAGCGTACCGACAGTACAGCATGCTGATATTCCTTCCAAACCGAACGGGGGAATAAAACCTATTCTCATGGACTTAGAAATATATGTAACGCCGACAGATAAATTTACTTTTCATCCTCGGGATGTGTTCAAAGATAACGTAATCACTCATCGATCAGCGAAAGAAAGTAATGTCAGGCTGGGCGGCCCGCACATGAAATACTGGGACCAGCAATTAAATTTTGCCGTATGGTGCAGCACTACTGGTTGTGGTATATCATTCGCCCATCTCTTCGATAAGAAATTTCCACCACAAATACGATCATTCTGCCGTTTCCATGTATATTTTACAATACGTAGGATCCTTCACGAAATGGGCGTTGCACTTCCAGACGATACCCCCACCTTCAAAGCCGGCGACAATCCGTACAATCTCGTGCAATATGAACTTCTATGTACAGAATTTGGAAATATAAGTCCAACGAAGTCCGACTTTCGATATCGAAAAGGCCAAAATAAGGGTCTTGGTTATGGTTATGAAAATTATACTAATCGTGGGCCTGTTCGACAGCCGGCCGCTGTATACAATGGACACGACATTTCCTCTCCGCCGACGGAGGCGTTTTCTATACACATACCATTTTTGGAAAGAAAAAACATGTACTGTCCGACAAAGAACGACCACACTACTATTTCTTTCGAAATGATGGATCGGAGGGACAATATAATAGTTTCATTCCTCTGAAGGGAGACTCGGGACTAACAAAGGCCGGTCTCGCTCGCCTCAACGAAAGTCTTGAAGCCTACGTATATTGTATACTCGGCGCACAAGCAAATATTCGCAGTACCATAGTAGGTGATACTGGCAGTGCACAGCAAGTAAGAAAAGAATTCGGCGTTCTCCTCGAAGATGAAATTCGTAATACCGACAAAGTAATCAGTTATAGGCGATATCAAGACACAATAATGAATACTGGTGTCAAACTTGATATGGCAGTTTCGCCCAATTTACTTCTCTTACCGTCTGAGATGGTCATTCTTTCGGGCCCGGCAATCTCAGGTTATAATAATGAATTGCAATACGCAACTGAATCTATGGTGTTCGGAGTGAACGGTGATATAAACACGGAAGTTCGAGAAAGTGCTATACATGAGATGGAAGGAGGGGGTCCGGATCCTGTGAAGTGGCAGGACGATCCCGGAGAGTCACCTCACAATGACACGACTCTGGGATCCCCCTCCCCGGAACGGGCAGCATCTACGACCGGCGCAGACCCTATTCACGAATATGGTAAAATTGGTTTGTTATCTTTAGCAATATTCATTACATTCATGTACAGTATATAGATCCGATGTATGCGACCCCACCATTCAACATGATTGTAACTGGACCGACAAATTCTGGCAAAACGGAATATGTAATGGATCTCCTCACCGGTCCGTACCTAGGAAAATTTGAATATGTGGTATTCATTTGCCCAACATTCATGAACAATAAAACGTATGATAAAAGATTCATTTTCACAGATGACAACGTATTCGTGTTTCCGGTCGGACTCGATGCTGTGGATGATACACTAGCCTTCGTACATAAAGAATGGGCCGGCACGAACACTTTAATAATACTCGACGACTGCGCCTCGTCCAAAGATATGAAGAAGCGCAGTGACGTTTTAGTCAAACTTGGTTTCAGCGCAAGACACGACGGATTATCTGTCTGGGTTCTGACTCAACAATATACTAGTATTAGTAAACCATTTAGGGAAAACATACAGATGTTAGTACTATTTTACACACCGAGCAAGACAGACAACAAAACTATTATTAAAGAATATGGAATGGAGGTGTCAGAACAGGAGGTGGGTTCCCTAATCAGACAATTAAAAAATACACCATTCAGTAAACTAGTATTTCATTTACGGCATCCGTACGACATACAATTTTTCGTTTAAGAGGGCGAAATATAAACATTATTATGTTCAATATAAACAACTGCTAAGCTAATCATGGAAGGATCTACCGATAGGAACACCGAAGGCACTCTTAGAGAATTATATTACAACCCGAAAACTGGATTTGGAGGTGTACAAAAATTATATGAGGCAGCACGCTCCAGCGGACTCCACGTTACTAAGAAAGAGGTACAGGACTGGTTAAATTCGGATAGTTTTCAATCGGATTCGAACCCACAACATACGGCATCAGTCGCCTAGCTAAGAGGCCACAGACAGAACCAGTCGGCTAAATCTCCACTCCCAAAAAAGAGTGGTTCAATAGCCGGCTAAGTTGTTACATTTTTCTGACTGAGACCGCTCAACACGTTGTAGAGTTCGTGAAGCACTCACGCACGCATGCTCACTATCATACATCGCACATACACACTTTATCGAAGCAAACTTATAATCTACATAAACCGGTACCTCGTACTCGTGCTACGGGCCGGCGCGTTTTTGTAACATCGGTGGACGAGGTTTGGCAGGCTGACCTCGTGGAATTCCCTCCCCCGTTCGCAAAAGAGAATCATAACATTCAATACATGCTAACAGTAATCGATGTGCTCAGCAAATATGCATGGGCCAGGCCGATACAGTCAAAAACGGCTGATGATACGTTACAGGCGCTACAAGACGTGATTAAGAAATCCGGGAGAAGGCCTGACAAACTTCAGACAGATGAGGGGCGGGAATTTACTAATCGAAAAATGCAGGGATGGTTGGAGGAGTCAGGCATTCATTGGTTTCACACCTACAGTGACAAAAAAGCTAGCGTTGTTGAACGTTTTAATCGGACCCTTAAGACGATGATGTGGAAATACTTCACATACAGACAGACACGAGAATGGCTTTCTATTCTACCAGAACTTCTTGAGAATTACAATAACACCGTACACGGAAGTATCAAAATGAAACCCGTCGACGTAACAGAGGAGAACGATTGGCAGGCATTTTATACACTATTCGGTCCTGAGTTGGCAGCCGGGGGAGTTGACCCTGAATTCAAGCCGGGAGAACGGGTTCGAATTACAAAATACAAGACCACTTTTAAGAAAGGATATTTACCAAATTGGACAGAGGAGATTTTCGTGGTTTCAAAAGTTGTGTACGCAGCTGGCTTGGGAACGCCACCAGTTTACAAAATAAAAGATCTGAATGGAGAGGAAATACTTGGCACTTTCTACTCCGATGAACTTCAGAGCGCTGCTGGAGCCGACGAGGTGTACAGAGTAGAACGAATTTTGAAGACGAAAAAAATTAGAGGAAAGAAATATTATCTGATAAAATGGCGCGGCTATCCAGAAAGTTTCAATAGTTGGGAGCCGGAGGAAAATGTTATTAGTACTACGTAAGTACTTCGTAAGTTCCTGTGCTGGTACTTGTCAAGTACTTACGTAAGTACTACGTAAGTACTAACGTAAGTATTTACGAAAGTTATTCAATAAGTACCATGGAGGAAGTCTTAATTTCTTGAAAGCCGAAAGTGTCAGTTTACCACCTCGCTTCCACCCCCCACCTGGCCAAGTATTTATCATGTACTGTCGTAAGTAATGTTCACTTACTGCATCTTGTTTGGCCGTATGTGGATGAGGTGGTACAGGGAGGGATCTGGAGAGTTCCGAAGGGGCACATATTAAGTTTGCAAGATCTTCAAAGCGACTGTGCATGTTGCCATTAGCTGTTCTTTTGAGTCCCCCTTTTTCAGCTTTATCTATAAGTTCCGGTTGAAGTATAATGTACACAACTGACATGAGCCATAGACAAGTAACTTCAAAGTCCCCCCTTTTCATAATGTCAAGTGCTCGTAGGTCAAACGAAGCATTATAAGCACACACAGATTCACAAGCATTAAGAAGTTTGTGTAGGTTCTTGAGTGAGACTCGAGGTTGTTCTAGTTGTTCTTGATTAGGTGGATAATAAGCTTTTTCAAGTTCCTCCTTGCTGAAACCGTCTATTAAAAATCCTTGGCTGCCGCCGCTCCATGCAATTCCAAAGTCAAAAGCTCGTGGATATTCTACTGGTCCGACTGTCTCGGTATCAATTGTTGGATTAAGTATATTCTTGAGAACTTCAGGCGTAAGAGATTGACGAATTACCAAACATGGAAGTCTGTAGTCGTGGCAAATTTCTAAGAAAGTCTGTTTGAACTTGTTGTGAATCTCTTCTAGTTCTTCTAAGGCGGTTATTTCGTACGACCTGGCTCGAGTCAACACATTCCGCCTGCAATAATCCCAAGGCATATCTTTGAATATGATAATGAAACTGTCTAAATGGTTAAATGCTCTAGAAACAATCTTTTTTCTTCTGCTGCCACGGAAACGCCCCGGATTCTAGAAAAAGTCAGATGTTGAATTATGGAAGAGTCACAAATAATGTAGTGTTCTGAAGGGAGACCCTCCCACTCCCCCCTCCACCCAAGCCTGATATTGTAAACTAAGAGTATGTTCTATAAACTGTTTCTGAAAATCGGCAATCGAAACGTGGCGCCCATTATAAAAGTCGGCAATGTTGCTGGAAAAACTAGTGTCAAATTCTGGTACGTGAGTCACCGTAGCAACTCCCTCCGCCAAATTTACTGCATCGTAACTCTTACCACTTCCAGTTGGTCCATTTATGAATATGTATGACATTTTGGGATACTATATCATAGAAAAATTTTTTTAAATTATTTTTTTATTAAGATATATACGATAAGACAATGACAATCCTTTCTATTTCAACTGCAATAAAAATACTTGAAACCGGAGAAGGCGTTCGAATCAGTGACGGCAAACTCATATTTGAAGAATCTTTGGTAGATCCTTTCATATACGTAGACAGTGAGCTAGAAGTGGTTTTCCCCATCGGACCTAAATATGGTTCTAAAGATCCTGCTACATGCGATGAAATGTGTGTCCGTTGGCAACCGAGTCTTCAAAAGTTTACTGATTTAATAATATTCCGTACCCTAGGTGAAAGTTTCGATGCAAGCACTGCTAAAAGTTATGCTGCAAGCCTGGCCGCTCACTCCAAGAATACTACTGGATTTTACAATCCATCTAAAGTGTATCAGAAGCGAGGGAGCGAGGCACAGATAAAGTATTTTAAATTTCGGTTTAAAAGAGGGGACGATTTCGCTACATGTATTGATATGGTTCAAGAAATTGACTGTGCTTTTAAAACAGTGAGCCCATTGCCAGTCCGAGAAAATCCTGCTATTGTACCTCGTAATATCCGGAAAGGTAGTAAGATAGAATTCTTAGCATTTAAACCGCGCTTAAGTAAGCGTGCTCTTTCTTTCACTGTTGAGAGGTTATTTTGTGCTGCGCCTAATAAACCAGAAATTCAAGATGCGGAAGAACTAGTCGACCTAGAAAGATTAGGTTAGATATATAAACAAATAAATGCTGACAAAAATATTATAGTGGATTTTGATGACCTATCATAGAATAATTATTTTTCATTTTAAAAATTTTTAGGATAGTATATATCATAAAGATTATTATGGCCCGTCGATTACATACAGCATTCAAGGGAGCAGTTTTACGAAAAGAATTTCCTGAAGTCAAGCGAGTCGAGGATATCGGGGAGCTGGTGGATATTGAAGGTATGGCCAAAGAAGAAAGATGTACTCTGTTTATACTGAAATGGAAGTCAAATTATCGGATCCGAAAACTGGTAATACACAAATCGTACATTGCCTGTTAAATTAAAAGATACATACACAAAAGATGTAAGAGGGGCGGATGTGAAACGACAATTAGTAAAACGCTACGACGATATGCTTGATACAATTGAAGCTGTTGAGGGTTCTTGCCTCGTTCTCGAGGAGATACTTAATTTTGAAGTAATTCTAGTAGAAGTTTACTCGGTGCCGGGGTGGCGCAGTCCAACTTCCCGGATGGTTAAAAATAAGCATTGTGTGAGCGAACTTATTCTACCGGTGGGGGCCGAGAATTGTTTTCAGTATGCCGTCGTAGCAAGTATAAAGTTGAGCGATCCCGAGTTTCGCAAAAAGAAATGTGGTCAGGTAAGGAGAAAATGGAATACGTTTTACAAATTTATTGCTGACTACTGTTGGGATGAGGTACCCACGCCCACGCCCGCCGATCTGACTGTATTCAGGCGCTTCGAGCAGCAAAATCCGAGCACGAAACTTCAAGTGTTTCAGATCCACGAGTCCGATCCCGACCCGTCAGACATAACTGTGTTATATAGCGGAGCCGAGGGACCCGGCGGAGCGGATCGGGTAGCAAATATATTACTGATAGTTGGTGGGAACGGGGGTCACTTCGTGCCAATTACTTCGTTAAATCGTCTTCTTAATTCTCATACTAATCGTAAGAATAAGCACAGAAGGAAGTGTATTTGCCCGGTTTGTAAAAGAGGTTTTAAGTCAACAGAAGAATTAGAAAAACATCAGGTATACTGTGGAACAGACGCCGCCCAGCCAGTTTTTCCTAAGGAAGTATGTCAATTCGAAGGACATCGGAAGAAGGTCCCCGCCCCCTACGTCGTCTATGCAGATACTGAGGCAATTATTGAGAAGGGGACCGGTCGACATATTCCAATTTGTCTTTCGTATGTTATGGTGGAACGGGGGTGGGTCCCTTCGGAACGGCGGCCAAAAGTTTATGGTAAAAGAACATTCACAGGTCTCTCCTGTGTTACAGAATTTCTAAAGGATATGAAAAAACGGGCCGAGTATTATTCGAAATCGTATTATTGGAAAATAAAACCGATGAAAGATCCTTCTAATTACGACAATCCAGTCTGTATTGCATGTGGAGAGCCGGCAGGATACCGAGTAGTGAAGGAGGGGGCGACTTTTTATTGCGAGGGATGTCGACCGTCGAGAACCATTCCTATCTACTTTCACAACCTCAAGGGATACGATGGTTCTTTTATTTTGAAAGAATTACATGAAATAGATGATGGTCCCGGACCAGAGCCTAAAATCATAGCTAAGACGAGCAATGGAGGAATTATGGGTCTCTCGAAAACATTTATTTTTAGTGCCTCAGTTGTTGTCGGTGGAGAGTGGCCGAACCGGAAGAGGGAGATAAAGAAACGTTTCTTTTCTATAAAGTTTATGGACAGTGCTCAGTTGATGATGGGGTCGCTCGCGAAGTTGGCAAAAACTGTGCCGGAGGATGGGTGGACGGTACCACTTTCGTACCCGGACATTCAAAGGGCGAAAGGTTTCTTCCCCTACGAATATTTAGACTCGGTTGACAGACTAGAAGAGGGGGAGCTCCCGGAGAGGGATAAATTTTATAGCGAATTGACGGAAGAGGGGATTTCTGAGTCTGATTACGAACATGCATTGCGAGTATGGGACGAAGTTGGATGTAAGACGATCCGTGATTATATGGAATTCTATTGTGAGACGGACGTTCTCCTTCTTGCAAATATATTCGAAAATTTCCGTGACACATGTTTAGAAGCGTACAAGTTAGATCCAGCCCACTATATGTCGGCGCCCGGCTTGACATGGGATGCTATGTTACTTTACACAGGTAATAAATTTGGGCTCATTCAAGATGCTGAGCAGATGAATTTCGTACAGAGGGGGATTCGAGGCGGTATCAGCCAGTGTAATATTCATTACTTACAGACAAATCATCCTGCTTACGTCGCCGAAGGGGCTGGTGAAGCTGGCGGGAACTGGGATCCAGAGAAGCCGGTGACCGAAATAAAATATCTCGATGCAAACAATCTCTACGGCTGGGCAATGAGTCAGGCAATGCCTACGGGCGGACTTCATTGGATGACGATGGAAGAGTGGGAGGAATGGGAAGGCGGGCACGAGGCGGAGCCGGCGGAGCGGGTTCCGGAGGGTGGGGACCTGGTTCCACCTTTCCACCAAGTTTTCTAGAAGTAGACTTAGAATATCCAGTCGAATTACATGCAGAACACAGCGATTTGCCATTAGCACCGCATCACTATGAATTTCCGAGGCAGGGCACTCGACTGATTACAAGTGTGTTGGACAGAGAGAGATACGTCTTACACTACAAGTTGCTGGAATTCTATCTTCGGATGGGAATGAGATTGAAAAAGATTTATCGGGTGCTTGCTTTCGATGAGGCTCCGTGTCTCGCGAAATATATCGACTTTAACACTAAAATGAGGACACAGGGAAAGACAGATTTTGAAAAGAATTTCTATAAGCTGATGAATAATGCAATGTTCGGTAAGACAATAGAGGATGTTCGAAAGTACAGAGACTTTAAATTTGTTTCGGACTGGAACGGCACGGATAGTGGCCGTAAAAAGATTCAGAAGTATAATCCAAAGAAGAAACATATAACTTTCATAACTTCCGAAGAGGATGGCGATTCCTGCGACAGTGCCCTACTGGAACTGAAAACGGATGAGCATAGATATGTAAAACCAGTTTTCATCGGCGCCGCAGTACTGGAACTTTCTAAGCTGCTTATGTATGAGACGCATTACAATTACTTTCGGGCCCAGTTCCCTGGAATACGATTGGCCTACATGGATACTGACAGTTTTTTTACAGTGTACCGATCTTCCTTCCAAGACGTAACTTCAATGATATAGTCCGAGAAGATGTTGAAAAGAATGGTGAGAAGTCTATATATGATACTAGTGGGATGCCCGCCAACTTTCCGAAGATTAATAAAAAAGTGATAGGTAAATTTAAAGATGAGTTGAATGGTGTACCTATTCTTGATTTTGTCGGCATACGCTCGAAAGTGTATGCTTTTCGAACTCCAACTTCCGAGACGAAAAAAAATAAAGGGGTGAAAGATGTTTGTGTTAGAAAACATTTGAACTTTGAAGATTATAAAGATCTGTTTAAAACTGGGAAGGAGCCCGAGCAGGCACAATTTGTACAGTTTGTACGGAAAAAGGCTGGAGAAATCCGTAGTGAAAAGCGTAGTAAAATTATGATGGCGCCAAATGATATCAAACGTGTGCAGTTATACGATCTGGACACGGGCGAATGGCTGGCAGAAACATGGCCGATAGGAATGACCTACGGTTACGGTTAAAATTGTAAAGACTTTAATCTACTATTTTCAACGGTGACCTGGGCATCGCTAATAACATAAACGTGGGCAAACATATTATGATCGCGAGCGTCTTCGTTAGCGTCGTCGCCATCCTTAATTGAAGTGTCTTTCTTCAAGATTTCAAGCTGTATTCCGTCCTTTGTGTTCATTACTTTAAGACCATTTCCATGAAACTCAATATCTTTAAAACTACGCAGATCGATAAACAGACAGAATCGACCCGTCAAATAACTGGCTTCATCTGTATCTATTTCACACCAATCTTTATCTTCAGCAAAATACCGTCGTGCCTCTCGCCAAAATTGTCTTGGTATCATCTTCTGAGCGTACACTTTATTTGCAATGCCTTCGATTGATACAGACACAGATTCAATGCGTGGATTATGGTAAAGTTCACTGTCCGCAAACCTAGGAAACTCTTGATTAGTGAATAGTATCGCGATACCTCTCATGCTACGTCGTGGTACATTTATATTTTCATTGATAACCGTGGTTGATTCTTTGAATGGGATTGTTCTAAAATAATGTATATGCTCGTAGAGAAAACTTTTCCCACTGTTGTAATAACCAGCAGTTTGTCTCGCGAGTTTCGTATTCCATTTGAATGTTTTTTAATTTATAATTGGGGTTATTAGTACCAATGGTATTGCGAATTACTTGGGAGGGTGGTGACAACGTAATTTCCCATTCGATATGACTACCTAACTCTTTTGGATATGCAACCCCATGGCCTGTCACGAGGGGATGAGCCAAACGAATAGCATATTTTGTTTTATACGCGTCAAAAAGTAAAAGATCGTCTCATTTTGTAGACCTATCGTCATTTGCATCGGCCGCGCCACTTCTCAATTTTCTTAGATTTTCGCTCTGAATTCCGTACAGTGTCATATTTGCTCTCTCCTTTTTATGTTTGAAGAGATCGCGATAACCTTCGAAAAGGTTATATTTATTCAAATTGAGAAGTTCCTGCCCCTCGAATTTTAGAACCATACGCTCCACCAAATTTTTTGCAACATTTTGTACTACACGGGTATTTCCACCTCCCATTACTTCGAGATCAAAAACCAGGTCGAAAGTATCTGGAACTAGTACTACTCCGCTTTCTAACTTTGGACATCGTATGATAAGTGTCTGGCCTGGATCTGCCTCACTTGGATTATGAGCAATCACATGATGAGTTCTTTCTGACTTCGTTCCCTTCGGTATTCGGTTGGTGAAAGTCGGTAATAATGTTCTATCGTACCCCATTTTTCGTGTAATGTATATAGTAGAAGAAAAAAAGAAAATTAATCACATCTTTACGTAAATATTTCCGTCTGCCTGAAAGATAAATCGATTGCCTGTGTCGCGAATCAATCGAAGAAACCCAATATTCTTGGAGATGTTGGACTTCCATTTCATCATTGTCAATCTCCTGAAAGACGTTTATGAATTCTAGTCGCTTAAAGAAGTTAGTCTTTTGACATTCCTTCACGAAAGCTAATATGTTATGATATAGATTATCATCTTTGAGTCGGACACCTGGATTTGCCCGAAGGATATGTCGATTTACCCATCGAAGTTTACACCATTCCAATTCGACAGAGAAACCAAACAGGTCTTTATTTTTAGAAAGAAACTTTGCAATATTCTTTTCACCAAACATGCGGAGCCATATATTAATACATAATTTTATTTATAATGACTAATGTTAATCCAGTCAAAAATATCCATAGCTGTTCTCCAACAAATCCAACCACCGATCCTGCTGTTTTTAATAGAAAACTGACAAGGGAGCCGATTAAACCTGGTATTGCAGCAGCACTTTTTGCGGCCAAGGTTTTTAACCATTCGCCAAATTGCTTTACAATTTCTTTCGCTTTTGTATATACTTTGGGCGGACCTGAACCAGACCCGCCAGTTTCTGCTCCCGCTCCTCCTCCTCCTCCTTTAGTCACAGCCAGGGCAATTGTTGATATTGTCATTCCAAGGGCAGTCAGTATTGCAGCGATTGTAATACCATTTCGTTTAAATAACTCTGTCAGCTTCAGCCTGAGTGACAATTCTGGATCGGAAATTACATCACGAAGAGACCTAGTCGACGCCAGTCTTTCACGTGCCCCACTGATCTTACCATTTTCGTATTCAATTCGATTGTCAATTTTAGCTTCTCTTGTTATGAGTTCAGCTAGTAGTTTCTCGGCTTTTTCTTTTCCTTGGGTGTGATCTTCAGGAATTTCCTTTAACTGTTTTTCAACTTCTCTTTTCTCTAGCCTTATTTTAACTTTTTCATTGTTAAGGTCGCTAATACGCATATTCGCAATCTCTTAATTCATCATTAATAGCTCTATATTTGGGTTTAGATTGTTCCATTGTTCGATTTTATTTTCAAAAGCTTGTATTTTATCTGCATACCAGAAGCATCTTGCCGTAAGAATGTCAGTTCATCTTTGTATACACCCATGTCTTCTGGCGTCATCTTCTCAGCCGGTATTTTATCATTTTTCACATCTTCAGAATACAATGTACGACTCACATATTCGGGCTCTGCGCTAGAGCGACCTCCTAATACATCTCTCATAAATTCATGTCCTCCTTTTTCTCTCATTAATGTGGTGAGCTTATAAAATCCACCTCCTCTATCTTTAGACAGCTTGAGGTTTTTATAATACAGCTTTCCATCCCTAATCTCAGATTCCATAGCCAATACATTTAGTGCATCCGAATCAGTAATTTTATTCTCCTTTAAGAATTTATTAACCATTCTTAATTTTTCATCTTGCTCTAAGTTCATTCAAGCGATCAACCTTCGGCTAGCCAGGAAAGGATCAGCTTCTGCAAGAGCATTATCATCGTCTATAAAGAATGTTTCAGCAGTAGCGTCATCATCGTCATTTACATTTGCATCATCGAAATCCTGGAGTGGTATATCTTCTCCTCCTTCTGCCATATTGTCTTTCTATATTACTACAATTATTTTTTATCATCCCTTACATATACAGTAAAAATGCACATCTCAGTTGTTGAAAGCGTTGAACAATTGGCCGACTATATCGAAAGAACCAGCGCTGCATATCGACGAAGTTATAAATTAATGGGTCGAATTGATATGGCTCTCAATATTACTAAGGGAATTCTTGTAAGCTCTGCTGTCATAGCAGCAATTCCGGTAGTTCCAGTTCTTTTAGCTTTAACTCCTATACCAGGTGTTATTATTGATGTAATACAAGGAAAAACGGGAGTATCAAAAAGAAGAGAGAAGTATAAACATTATTATGTGCAATATAAACAGTTGTTTACTCAAATACAAGAAAAAGGTGCAACAACAGAAAACGAGTCAGAACTTATTCAGAACATATTCAAACAGGCACTAGAAATACAAAAACAAGAAGGATTTAGTCCTCCTCTGGAAAGATACCTAAGACATTATGGATTGAATGGATATGAAAGTTAGGTTCAGAAAAAATTCTGTAGAAACCTATCGGAACGATTTTTCTGAAAACTGTAGACTTTCAGACCTCTGAAACCACGTGACAAGTTGCTAAGCAACTGGAAGGGTATTGCGAAAGCGGTATTGCGAAATTCCTGTAAAGTCCCTACTGGAAACGTCCCGATAGGGGTATTGCGCAACAGTGTTCAAGATCGGAACGGTTACTGTATGGGAGGGACTAAAATCTCTCTCCGATAGGCGTAGGAAAAACAAATTCACACAACCAGAAAACGAGTATATACTTACATCCACCTCCAGAATGGGCACTGGAACGGTGCAGAGCTGCAGCACAGTCAGAATCTATCTAACAAATGAGAGAGAGAATAGAATGTCGTTCCGTTTTGATAGTGGGGGTGAGTCATAGCGCATTGCGCAAGTCTCATTCAGGACCTGACTCAGCAGGGAATTTCCCTGCTTAGTTCAGAACAATGCAATGCTGCGCCAGCTGTTGCGCGTGAGTTAATATATAGGTCAGGGTCACTTCATAGCTACATGGATGGTGAATTTTTCCTTCAATTCCTTTAGATAAATGAATAAAAATGGGTGTAAAATTCTTATTTATCACAGAAGGGAACAAATACTTACTACTATCAAAACGGAAGTTGCGACATTTTTCTTGTAAACGCACGCTGAAGTCATGATCGTGTGGAAGCAAGACCAGAACGGGTAAGTTTTCTCTCTAAAATTGTAAAATGTGTTACATTTTGAAGCATCTGTATTTTTATCCTTTGAAATTAATTGCATTGTACCTTGGAATAGCTAAAATACGTGAAGAAACCTGTTTTCTGTCAGTGACTGGTAGGCCTATACCATACAGTCGCTGTGAATAGGCAGCGGTACTTTAGGCCATCATTGCCTATCGATCGCACTCGGGTCAAGGGTCATCGCCATAGAACTGTGAGGATAATCCTTGACCCGAGTGCAATCGATACGCCATGCACAGTACCACTACGTAATCACTGCTAACAAATGTCTTTCAGTAGGCACAATTGCATGTAAAACATCAGTTAAACTTCGCAGAGTATACACTGTATTGTTTCAGGATATGACAGTCGGCTTTTTTACCTTTCACCAGTTGATGTCAAGAAGAAGCCAATATTTTGTAACAGTTTTGAAAAGAGGCACTGTATATGGAATTCTCCCTTTTCCTTAACCTAATCAGCCCCTTGTCATTCATTTAAAGTCTCATCTCGCTATATTACCTATTGTTGCATTATTTTCAGATATGAAAAGTTGGATTTAACTGAAAATTGAAGAGTTGATACAGAAGCTGGTGGTACAGAAATTGAAGAAGATGAGTGTATAGGTAGCTATCTGGAAACAAGCTTGAGAACCTCAGTTCATCCCTATAGACTCAAACTTTCAAGGGTCAGTAACTGAATTTTGATAAGTTTTTGTATTTTTGTTCTTAATTAATCTAAGCTTTGGTAGCACGCTATGATCAACTAAATGTTGCTAGAGAATAAGCTTTCACAGACGTGTTGTCTCACTTATCAGATGCAAGGTTGGAATGAACAATTAAAGCTGAAAGCGACAGAAAATTTGTATCTCAAAAATTACCGGCCTGTTAGCTTTGATATTTGCTACACACGTTCTTAGGGATGATCTTAATTTGATAAGTTCAAATTATATGAAACCTTCAATTGTGTATTTTTGCAGCTTTTTACCATTTTTGGTCAGACAATCCTTAAGTGAGCTGTCGCAGATTCTCTACAAAACACAAAGAGCACTTTCGACCGCTAGGTCGCTTGTTGTATTCCTATATTGGTGAGAAAATGGCTAGTATTTTGTTTGTTGCCATTGGTTTCAGGTTGCACTTTCCTTTCACAAGCCAATTTCAGTAAGGAATGCAATTTCCAGGTTTCACAGCAAATGCTTGTTGATGCACAGAACAAAACTAATGAAACAAAGTCAAAATTAGGTAATATGTTTTTAATTTCTGAGAAGTAGATTTTTGAAATGTCACTGATTTATTGCAGGGTTTATTTAAAGATATTACAAACAAACAAACCCTTTTGTTTATGAGGACTTTGTTTGATAAGGAAATAGGTTTTACACCGCCAAGGACCCACTCTCCCCACTTTGTTCATGTTGTGCCTTACTGTGACAGTTCGACAACTTGATATATTGTGTTTACTTTAGTGTCAACAACTATGTATCATGTGCATTAGAGAAGCTTTGACTATACTTTTCAAAAATTTACAATTGTTTATACAAGAGGCAATGTCTTTAAGAAACCGTCTTACAACAGTGGAGTATTCATTTCATATATACGTGTTTCAGCACAATAAGTAAGCCAAATTTTGAGCTTTTTCAAAAGATTTTTTGTGCGTTTTTAACAAGTGTGAACATAAAACGTAATTTAAGTAAAACCTGTTTTGTCATTACTTTGTTCGTATTATTTAAAACAATCTACAGGGTTTATGGGGATTTTCTTCTGTTTATGTTTCCGATAGGAAGGTGTTAACATCGTTGGCGTTTGCCTCTGACAAACTTTACAAAGTGGCCATTTTTATTATCCCATTTTACACTAAATTATTGTATTTTACTCAAGGAATTTACGTGTTATTTTAGAATAAAATAATTTTACTGAATATCAGTGGTCTGTTTTGTTATTTCCAGGCTTGAACTACCCCTGAACGCCCTAAATTAAAGGTGTTCAACAAGTGTATATCATGTGTTCTATCCTTTAACACATTTATCGTTGAACGGCGTCCATGCGTTCAAAAAGTGTTACATCCCTTTGAACGCGTAAATGCGTTCGATTTTTTAAACACATTTCATGTGCAACGTGTGTTCAGATATGGAACACATGGTGTTCAATATAATGTCTGATGAACACACAGTGTTCAAATTCTGCACACGTGTGTTCAAAAATTGAACGTTGGTTGAACACGTAAGTGTTAAATTTCTGAACGTCTAGACGCGTTCAAAAAGTGTTACAGAAAGGCGTTTAATTGGTGTTCTATCCTTGAACACTTCACTTTACAGTGTAGGTTTACGTTTGTATATCTGACATCACAAAGTTTGCGATGCCATCATAAAAATAAGTTGTCATGTGTTTGTTTATTTTTTCAAGTTGAATTGAGCGTAAAGAGTCTAAGTTTGTCGTTTTAACTAACTAGGCCTTTATTCAGTCTAGCACGTGATCGACCAAATGTGTGAAAATACCTACGTCTGACCAAACGTAACATCATTTAAACAAGTACGTGACATATCAGTAAACCAAAGTAAAAAAACTGTATATAATAATAATAAAACCCGTACAGTCACTAGAGCAAAATATTATTCGACTTCCTTCCAGGCGGAGCTGACAACTCAATAAAATTATGGGATGTCGAAAGTGCGTACCTACTCAAGACTTTGGAGAATGTCGGCAAAGATGTCAATGAACTGAAATTCTGTAATGGCGATAAAAACTTTGCTGTGTCCTGTGAAGGTCCTCTACCGAACTTCAAACGCATCTCTGATTTCACAACTTCGGCCAGATGGACTGTCTGTCGTCAACTGCATCGGTATCTTTCGCCGTCGGAGGCGAAAATGGCGAGATTCTCTTTGTTCCATGTCTGGTCGATTGAAGGCGTTGGATTTGATATCAGATTCGGTCGTCAAAGAAGTTGTGGATGAACTCCTTCAGGAGAAACACTGGACTTGTTTCGTCCAAGCGAAAGGATACACTGTGGCCTACTTCAACAAGATGAAAATGAATCTTTTGCAAGTGGTAGACATGGCAACGGATTCACCTTTCGTAAGAACTATAGATCCCTATCCCAAAACCAAGACTCCAGGAGGAGTGTTTCAGATACAACCAGTCACAGCGCTTGCCATAACAGAGAATCGAATAACTGTGTCAAATTAAACAAAATGGGTTAAATTGTATGATCTGAAAACATTACAATTTGTAAAATTCAAAGAAGGAAATGAGAACGACATGAGTGCGCGTTTCCATTTGACAGCTGATTGCAAATACGTACTCTTACCGAATAAAGGCCGTGTTCGTGTGTGGGACCTGGAAAACGAAAGCAACCATATAATTTCCAATCTAAAACAAAGCTAGCGTTGACGCCAAGAAAATCGTTACCATAGGTATTGATAACCTCATTCGAATCTAGGACGCCAGCCGCGACGACCCCAGGGCCAGACTTGTCCGCAGGGACTGGAACAGCTACTGATCGGCAGGTAAACCGACCAGTAAAGATGATAGCAGCCTTGAAGTAACAGAGAAAGAAATTTTTTCGGATCTGTGGACGATCCCTGGTAACAAACGTGATTTGATTACGTATTGTAAACAGGTTTCGGGAGACTTGTGTTCCGTGACTGTCTGTTTAACACTATTATAATCTAAAAAAGGGCTCTTTTGAAATAAAGATACTTATTGTAAAGGTAAGTATACCTTGGCAAAACAAATCATTAACAACAAAACGTGTTTCCGTTTACATATCGGAAAACAGGAGGTCGATCGGGAACTCTTTCAATTTATATTTTGTTTATAATGGTCATGAGACGCAACATAATAAAAAATAGTGCACGGATTATAACAATTTAGGAAAACTGGATTAGCCGAATCACTCGAATGCAGTATATTGTGGAAAGAATTTTCGAAACGATAGCATGCCGTTTGAGAACACAATAACCAGACAACATTGTTAAAGGGTTCGGTAGTATGTTCATCGCCTTCCATGAAATACACAACATCCCCATTGATTACTACCTCTCCAGGGGAACAGTTGTTAAGGTTACCAGGCCATAGCTATCGCCACGTGGATCGCCTTTTGCTAACCTAAGATGAGCGCCATCTATTGTCCTATCAGTCGCTCTCCGCCAAGGAGCGAGAATTCATTTTGTTGGATCTCGTTGCCGGAAAGAATGTAGCAGGGTTTACAGTCGAGGGGTTCGAGTTTTTTGTATTCGTTCATCTCTCCCATGAATGCGAATCCGAATCTAAAGTGATATAGGTCGATTAAGTGCAATATGGAGAATGTGAAATATAGAATGACGTATTCATGACTTCGTATATGCATCATTACTTTTTTAATATTAAGCTACTTTAACTTCTTCCATACCTTTGAGTTCACTAAACTATGGCATACATGATCTCGATGGGATCAATATTGACGCTTGTAAATTTGTAATTAACGCCTGTAAATGGTAATATTAACAGTACAGTATTATTGTTCACAGAAGAACCAAGGACCTTTCTGAAAGGGACAATACTTTTAGCTGTAATTTTTATTCAATTTTCGTTATTTTGATCAAGAAAACAAACATACTCTCTTTTCCCTAAACTATGTTGAAACGCAACTTAAAATATTAGCCCTGCGAACACAACTCATTGTTAACAATGTGCTGCAATGATATTGGTTACAAACAGAATTCTAGTTCGCTCTACAATTCAAGTTGTTGCCAATAACTTTCAAATTATACCCAATAAACCATTTTATCTGAGGCTATGCTTACGACCCATTTCGACATAGTTTTTTTTAAACAAAATTGATGAAAATTACACTGACGATACAGTTAGTGAGGCTTTAGTCACTGGTTTATTTTCATGAATTTCAGAACTCGATCATCCAGTTAGCTTGCCAGGGCAACATCATTGCGGTTGGCGCAAGAAGCATTGGTTCTATTGTCACGTTCTCTCTGACATGGAGTGACGTCATTAGATCTGAGCTTTCAAGGAACGCTGGGTCATCCCAAACAACCACTGGTGAGCGATGTCACACATTTTAGCAGAAAACAAGTAAAAGCGAGAAAAACATGTCGCCTCAAACGTCCGTGAAGCAATCATCATCGACTAAAATTTGAACAAAATTAATTGAAGGAAGAGAGCTCTGTCACATCGTATATGGACGTTGATGTTGACTCATAATGAGGCGTACTAGTTGAATATAACTGCATTCGTGCATTAGGTAATCCTATATACCCGTGTGAATGCTTGAAAACACGTGGCTTGAAAAATGCCAAAGTACATTGATATCTCAGAAAACAATAGATTGTACACCTTTTCGTTCTGACCACCATACATTATTTTTCCCTGCTTTTCTCGTTTTCATTTTCGGAAGTCTATCTCGATCTGATCGATCCTGAAAACGACAACAAGGCAGATTTGGGTGGTATTGACAGTGACTTCGATGACTATGATGTGTGATGCTCATTGATATATCAGGACGAATCTACGATGGCCGAGAGAGTTCTTCCAATGCAAAATGCAAAATTCAAAATGCAAAATGCAAAATGCAAAATTCAAAATGCAAAATGCAAAATTCAAAATGTAAAATGCAAAATGCAAAATTCAAAATGCAAAATGCAAAATTCAAAGTGCAAAATGCAAAATGCAAAATGCAAAATTCAAAATGCAAAATTCAAAATTCAATACTTGGAAACGAGGCTTGACAGAAGCCATCTTGGTCGGATATTTATGATGGCTAGATTTTCATAACTATTTTGAGTTCTTCATCAAAGATTGCTTTCTCATTTCATAGTTTCGATCTAAAGTATTTGTTTGTGATCTGGGCCGTGAAAAGTATCAATCTGGCGACCACATAATTACAGCGGCATGGTTGATTTTCTGATGATATGACAACAAACGGTCAGTTTTTTATGGGTTGCCTATACAGGTTAAAATACTTCCTTTTAGTCAATATTACGGTCTTTTCGGAATACAAGTGATAGGGATACGACAAGCCATCGTAAGCATAACAGAAAAATAGTGGTATTTTTACATTTGACCATGTTGACCTAATATTGTATATGTAAACCTAATATTCAGGGAACTAAGGTTTCATAGAGCTTGTTATTAAAGGGACATAAGCTGTAACTTGTGGCACTTTTTTCAGTACCTGCTTCTGTATATCAACTACCGTGTCTGACCCCAATCCTTTATCATGCTGAAATTTCGAGTATCCTTTTTATCAATACAGCTTGTATGTGTGTAGTGATCATTGTTATTGTTTACAAATGAATTCTAATCCGGACTTGAATACAATTTTCAACAATAACAATGGAGATTTTACTCATATAGGTTATGTTGATATGCTAAATACTTGGCATTAAATGGCAGTTTAGGGATTCAATGCAGAAAGTGAAGTGGAAACCACAAAACAAAATTTCTGAAAAAACAGCCAAAAGATTCTGCTCAGGGAGCTTTAAACAAGTAATGTTATATAGCAAGTAATTTAAACTGCCTGCATTCTTCTAATTTCTGCTAAATCGTGAGTGGTCGACAATTGAACGTCAACTCTAATGATGAATGCAGCAAAATCCATGAAAAACAATAATGCCTAGAGTTCAAAAATAAATTTAACAGCACATTCAATTTGCATCTCTTTTCCAAAAACCAAAGAATACGAAATAGTTCAGCTCGATAACTTTTTTATTTGTTTATAACATGTAATGAAGAGGATGTTTACACGCCATGCCTAGTCGAATATCGTATTTCTTGTGTTTTTGGTCTCAGTATAGACCACAAAAGTTAAAATAGACTATGTTTAAGCTATTACAGCACAAAGCGGCTTTGCACAACACACTTAATGCTGGACATGTGTTCATACTATAGGGTCAGAATGTGAATGTTTTGTTGATACACAGAGCAAAACTACTAAAAGCAGTCTGAGTTACTGGGCCTTTAATTCAATTGTATTACATATAAGCCTAAGATATGTACCAAGTATATAAGTCATGGTTTCCAAGTAATGAATTTTGAATTTTGCACTGCAAAATGCAAAATGCAAAATGCAAAATTCAAAATGCAAAATGCAAAATTCAAAATGCAAAATTCAAAATGCAAAATGCAAAATGCAAAATTCAAAATGCAAAATGCAAAATTCAAAATGCAACATGCAACATGCAAAATTCAAAATGCAAAATGCAAAATGCAAAATGCAAAATTCAAAATGCAAAATGCAAAATGCAAAATGCAAAATTCAAAATGCAAAATTCAAAATTCAAAATGCAAAATGCAAAATGCAAAATTCAAAATGCAAAATGCAAAATGCAAACTGCAAAATTCAAAACGCAAAATTCAAAATTCAAAATGCAAAATGCAAAATGCAAAATTCAAAATGCAAAATGCAAAATGCAAAATTCAAAGTGCAAAATGCAAAATGCAAAATGCAAAATTCAAAATGCAAAATTCAATACTTGGAAACGAGGCTTGACAGAAGCCATCTTGGTCGGATATTTATGATGGCTAGATTTTCATAACTATTTTGAGTTCTTCATCAAAGATTGCTTTCTCATTTCATAGTTTCGATCTAAAGTATTTGTTTGTGATCTGGGCCGTGAAAAGTATCAATCTGGCGACCACATAATTACAGCGGCATGGCTGATTTTCTGATGATATGACAACAAACGGTCAGTTTTTTTATTGGTTGCCTATACAGGTTAAAATACTTCCTTTTAGTCAATATTACGGTCTTTTCGGAATACAAGTGATAGGGATACGACAAGCCATCGTAAGCATAACAGAAAAATAGTGGTATTTTTACATTTGACCATGTTGACCTAATATTGTATATGTAAACCTAATATTCAGGGAACTAAGGTTTCATAGAGCTTGTTATTAAAGAGACATAAGCTGTAACTTGTGGCACTTTTTTCAGTACTCTGCTTCTGTATATCAACTACCGTGTCTGACCCCAATCCTTTATCATGCTGAAATTTCGAGTATCCTTTTTATCAATACAGCTTGTATGTGTGTAGTGATCATTGTTTATTGTTTACAAATAAATTCTAATCCGGACGTGAATACAATTTTCAACAATAACAATGGAGATTATACTCATATAGGTTATGTTGATATACTAAATACTAAATAGACTATGTTTATACCCTATTACAGCACAAAGCGGCTTTGCACAACACACTTAATGCTGGACATGTGTTCATACTATAGGGTCAGAATGTGAATGTTTTGTTGATACACAGAACAAAACTACTAAAAGCAGTCGGAGTTACTGGGCCTTTAATTCAATTGTATTACATATAAGCCTAAGATATGTATAATGTATATAAGTCATGGTTTCCAAGTAATGAATTTTGAATTTTGCACTGCAAAATGCAAAATGCAACATGCAAAATTCAAAATACAAAATGCAAATGCAAAATTCAAAATGCAAAATGCAAAATCCAAAATGCAAAATTCAAAATGCAAAATTCAAAATGCAAAATGCAAAATGCAAAATTCAAAATGCTAAATTCAAAATTCAAAATGCAAAATGCAAAATGCAAAATCCAAAATGCAAAATGCAAAATGCAAAATTCAAAATGCAAAATGCAAAATGCAAAATGCAAAATTCAAAATGCAAAATGCAAAATGCAAAATTCAATACTTGAAAACGAGGCTTGACAGAAGCCATGTTGGTCGAATATTTATGATGGCTAGATTTTCATAACTATTTCGAGTTCTTCATCAAAGATTGCTTTCTCAATTTCTTTGTGATCTGGGCCGTGACTCGTGAAAGGTATTAATCTGGCGACCACATAATTAATCCATGGCATTTTTTTGCCAACCCTATTTCAATGTGGAAACAGAAAGACCCGATAAATTATTTTGTTACGGATTTCAGACCTAAGGAAATGACGTTTTTAAGCAAATTTACATAAATCGGTGCAAATTTGTTGATGAATTCGAAAATTAAATTGAGCTAGGTGCGCGATACGGCCAGGCAGTTTTCTAGTTTTAAAAGAGAAAAACATTTGTGAGGAATCGGCTTTAAACTGTTGTTTACTAGTGTTGACTATCGATATTGCGCATTAAGTAGTTGCTCTTGTGCGACGTGTTCTGTCTTATGCGAACAACAAAATCGAATATGCTATTTGATACACAGCCCCTTATTTCGGATATGCGATTTTCGATATTGGTTTTGACCCGACCATGTTTATATGTTTAGCGATCATCCCGTCTCACTCAGACTATAATACATTTTAACATCCGCCCGCGCCTTTACTGTTGACGATTTATTTAATAGCTGACGCCTAAAAAAAGGCACTTCTTCCTGCCGTGGTAATCCGTGGCATTATTAGGCCAACCGAATTTGAATGTCGAAATCGAAGAAGGAATTCTGAAATATTGTCATTTTTCTTTCTGTGATTGTCGTTTTGGAGTTGGCATTTCCAACATCGGATTTTACATGTAACGCCGTGCATTACGCGGCCAGCTTATATATGATGATGATATTAGAGAACGAAACGCGTATTAGCTCGAAATCCAGCACATATGCAATGTTCGCACGAAACAAGTGAGAAGATGTAAAGACCATCGCTTTGCAATATGCTAGGAATAAATCGAATATCGAAATTTGGTGTAGAACAGGAAGTTAATTCAATCCGTGACATTATTCGGCCAACCATTTTTTCACAATGAAATCAAAGAATGAAAGTAGAAATATGGGCAAAATTCAATATTTCATCCGTTCGCTTAACCATTTACATTAAAATTGGACCAGATTTCTATCTTGACTTTGTTCTGTTACTATTCTATTTCTGAATTAAGAATAACACGTTCTTCGAGGTATCATTGTCGGCCAACCTTATTTTTAATCAATACGGCAAATGTGAATTACGAATTAGGTACAATACTGAATTAAGTGTTGATTTTTCCGAGAATGAATAGCGACCTCAACGACTAAACTTCTAGTTGAGCGATGTTGAACAGCAAATCAAAATTAGAAATTAGAAATTGGCTCAGCATGATTTCTACTGACCCATTTTCAATATCACTTCATGGGTCCTTGACCCGATATGGTTTAGGTGTATACGTGACACAAAGTACTTGAAACCCAAGCAATCATAATTTGTAACTTTTTTTATAAAATCCGTACTAAATGTAACCATTTTATCAAAATTTTGCAAACCCCTATAACTTATAAGTTTGGACGGATTTTTTTCCACACACTTTTTCCATGGGCAGATTTTGTTTTGTAGATTTTCCCTTCGTTTGTCTCCACCTTGCATAGTAGTACCGAGGATATATGTAAGCTTTAGTTTTACATCTGAGTTTTTTACGTCAAGCATTTTTTCCCCAAAATCTTACATACAATCATAGACCCTTGGGTCTATGATACAACCACCCCAAGATATTAAATGGTCCGCCCCTTAGCCTGTTTGGAAACGCGCGAGGTCGTGGGAATCCTCAGACCGGAAGGTGTGCCATTGAGTCCGTTTTCTCACATTTCTTTACAAAATATTTGCTACAATGTTCGATGATTAGTAATCTGGAATGACAGCTGGAGAAAAATGATGTGATTGGACGAAAAGTTTCCACGGGGATCCTGTCGTATAGGCAACGCCTCTGGTGGGACTCGAGATTGGATCAAAGTTTGTCGTAACACGGATCATTTGAATCGAAACCTCTGTGCGATCGTCATGTCGGTAAAAGTTCGTATCGGGGGTGAGGTGTTGCAGCTCCCACTTCCCCTCCACACATCGAGATTAAACGTTTTGACCGGAACACATTTAATGAGAGGACAATGTATCTCGTTTCCGACGAAACAACTGACTCTGGGCGAAAGGTGCATTGGCAAACGGAGGCGGGCCTATTTGAAATTCCTGAATCGGAGCTTGACACAACATATGAAGTTCGGGGGATAATACCGACGAGTGGATCGTCAAGTCCGAGTCGACACAATCTCCCAGCCACGACAGTTACTAGTAACAGTAACAACACTGAAACTGGTACACCACCGGCAAACATGTTTTACCAGCGACCTCAGTCGTCAAGACAAGGAGGGGTACCGCCACCGGCACCTTGGCTAACATCGGGGCAAGCACAAGTTCGCAAAATCGACGTCAAGAGTCCAGTGTAACTAAGGCAGTAACATATCTGCAGTTTGAAGAAATGGTTTTGAAAGACACTGAGGTAATCCCCGTCTCAGTAACAGCAAGTTCCTGCGGAATAAATGTTGTTTGTGAAAAGCTGAAAGGCGAGTTGGGTTTGGATGAAAACCTGAAAATGCTTGACAGGAATTACATCCCACTGAGAGAAACTCAGGCTACACAAAGTAAGTATTGAAAATCGCATTTTTTTTACTCTAGGGCAGCTTTGGAAGACATTATTCCGAGTTATTCCTAGTGAAGTATGCATACTTTTTGCGAAGACTTCCTGAAGTTATAAGCGTAGGTAATATTGGACCGATTCACCGTTACGCAGCGTTAGACTGCAAGCAAAATATCTGCGGTATACCCGAGCCCACTTCGTATAGTATGTGTGTTTATTTGTACAAATTGATTTTTTAATTTTTTTCCGATATAGAGCTATCGTACTGGAGTAGCGCAAGGAAACTTTACGTCATTTCTGTCTCGGACTTCGAGGTTTTGAAACTACAGCGCAGTGGAGGCAACAAAAGAAAGTCCAGCGAGCTAGATGACATAAGAACAGTTTTGGAGTCTGTCAAGAGGCAGTTACACGTAAGTCCTTTAGCGAGATTAATAGCCGACAATGTGCTACACATTTTCTGGCACACTTGTACATTGTACTTTAATACCGAGGGAAAAAATTCGTGACATTATTTGGCCAACCATTTTTTCACACTGAAATCAAAGAATAAATGTAGAAATATGCGTAGGCTAAATGTCAACATTCGCTTTACCATTTACATTAAAATTGGACCAAATTTCATATCTTGAATTTGTTCTCTTTAGCCTAGGATTTTTAGCTCACGTGGGTCACACACGTGAGCTAATGTTTCAGCAATGTCTGTCTGTCTGTCTGTCTGTCTGTATACACGATATCTCAAGAACGGCTGAACAGATTTAAGCCAAATTTGGTACACAGGTTCAGATCACAAATGGCAAGAACTGAAAAGGTTTTGGTGGGTGTGGCTTGCATATTAATGAAATTATCAAAGATTTAATTTTTTGATATAATGGTTTCCTATGGAGACATAAATGACAGTGTTGACATATATCAAGAACTACTGCACAAAAGTTCAAGAAACTTCATACTGATGTCAGTCTCATAACATTATGATGATGTTATAAGTGTCATGTCAATAATCTGCTCATTTGCATATTTAATGAACTTTTGTAATTAGCGATATAACTCGGAAACTACTGCACCAAATTTGATGAAACCTGCTACTAGTAACGATCTTGTAGACATCTGACTGTACTGTGAAGCATTGTGGACTGTAAAGTAAACTAACTGCTCATTTGCATATTTAATGAAGTTCTATAATTAGGGACATAACTCAGAAACTACTGCACCAAATTCGATGAAACCTGCTACTGGTAAAGGTCTTATAGACATCTGACTGTACTGTGAAGCATTGTGCACTGTAAAGTTAACTAACTGCTCATTTGCATATTTAATGAAGTTTTGTAATTAGAGACATAGCTCAGAAACTGCTGCACCAAATTTGATGAAACCTGCCACTGGTACAGATCTAATAGACATCTGACTGTACTGCGAAGCATTATACAGTGTGAAATCAAATAACTGCTCATTTGCATATTAATGAAGTTTTGTAATTAGAGACGTAACTCGGAAACTACTGCACCAAATTCAATGAAACCTGCCACTGGTACAGATCTAATAGACATCTGACTTTACTGTGAAGCATTTTACAGTGTACAATTAACTAACTGCTCATTTGCATATTAAAGAAGTTTTGCAATTAGTGACATGACTCGGAAACTACTTTACCGAATGTGATTAAACCTGCTACTGGTATAGAGTTGACAGATATCTCTGTACTGTAATGCATTGAGCATTATCAAATTATACTGCAATAGAAGATGCTGTACTTCATATTTACTTACATTCTCTTGTGTATTACTTATTTTTCAAAACACGTGAGCATATTCAGTTCATATCTTGTATTCTGAATTAAGGAAGTATGCACCTTGAAATCTAAGTTTCCCAGATCGTCTAAAAATTTCAGCTATTGACTGTATATTGCCTAAGGTGGTTGTTCATAAAAAACAATATAGGGTCACCCGGCTATATTTTGAAGAAAAGCGCCCTCTATTAGGCAAGAGTTCTAGTTCAACACATTTTACTCACAATAGTATAAAACCATCCAAAAAAAAAAGAATTTTGTCCGTGATGTGACGTTTTCCCCACTATTTTTAGTTGTCCGGGGACTTATAGAGTGCCTTCTGTCTGTGCGTGCATGCATGCATGCGTCTTTTCACACAGATATCTCAGACATGGTCTGGGTCAATTTCTTCAAAGTTTGTACTAGGATAGTACCCTACCCCATACAGATGCACGTCAATTGTTTCAAAATGCGATTAAATTTGGCCATGTTAGAGGAAGTTTTAGTTTCACTCTCCATAGACTTGCATGTATGAGCACCTCTGGACTTTTGGAATAAATTTACTCTTGATCTGAATCTGAAAATAACTGACTTTGACCATATACTTTACCATGTCAGATAGGGTGTACGTTCATGCAGATGTCTCAGACATTCCGTGGTCAGTTTGTTTCTGGGTGTTTATGACAGACACCTGGCTTTTGAGTGTGACATTGAGCAGCCTTTTGTTAATTAATAGCTTATTTGCATATTCAATGAATTTAACAACTCCTGCTGTAAATTCAATTAAACTTGCTGGAGATATTTGTTTGTGTACATGTTAAACTGTATCAAGAAACTTTTCAGATAACGAAATAATCAAGGTACATTTTACCTTAAGAATAACACGAACTTCAGCACAGCAACTTGTCAGCCAACCGTATTTCTAATCAATACAGCAAATGGGAATTGTGAATTGGGTAAAATACTGAATGTAGTGTGGTTTTCCCGAGTAAGAAAGCGACCTCAATGACAAAACTTCTAGTTATCAATGTTAACAGAAAATCGAAATTAGAAATTGGCTCTGTGTGTTATACTGAATTCATTGGTACCCGAAATGGTTAAGGTTAGCGTACTTGGAACTGGCCGTTTGTCTTCATTTTTGCGACTCTTAGACACTCCATATAAAACCTCACATATTTTGATCATGTTTAAAAATACATGTATCGACACATGTAACATTTCGTGATGTATGCCTAGGCTATGGAAGTATAGCTTAACAGACATTTTTTCAAATGCTGTAATCAAAATAAAATCTTTGAATGTATCATGTTGGGAAGTAACTTTAGCTGAATTTCTGCTCTGTGTATGGAATAGACGGTTCTTCGTGATCTAATAAAGTAATAAATTATTGTATTTTACAGTCTACATCTGGAACACACGCAGGTAGTTCGACATCCGACAATATACTTGGAATATCGTGCATGATTTGTCTTGACAAACCCGATTTCCCTCTGTACTTCTGTCCTGGAACCTGTAACAGGATTATTGGCTGTATGAAGTGCGTGCTGCCATTAGAGTCCTGCCCCCAGTGTAGAGAACCAATTCCAGAGAATCCTCCTCACGTGCGTGGTATAGATCATTTGGCAGATGAGGGAGGATATGATGTGTCCTCCGAAGAGACACTGTCCGCTGCATTGGCCCAAAGGTTTCAGACAGAGTCACACCCACATGTAGTGGAAATAGATGATGATTCTAGTGATGATTTTGTTGAAACCAGAAATCAGTAAACATATGTGAATCTGATAGTGTAAGGGTCCAAGATGGCTTTCATATATGGAGGAATTTTTTATGCTGTGTCAAACCTGGAAATTTATGTTCCGGTGTTAGCTTTGAATTACTGACTGAAAAAAAACTTTGTCAGTGTTAAGGCGATACTGAAGGATTTAAGGAACTCATGCGTTGCTAAAGATAGAAACCTTCTAAAGGCGCACACATGCAAGTACAAAATCTTACTGTTCCGTTGTTTTCTATGGATTTTATGCTCCTGATATTTTGAAAATTTTCAAAACCTTTCAACTCTCAATTTTCAATCAATTCAGTCCATATTTGGTAGAATTATTGAAGTCAATAAGGAGAATATAGATAAGCATGCTTTTGTAAAACTTCATTATCGTTTATGAGATATTGCCATAATACCCTTCAAAATTTCATAAAATTAAACAGCGAATATTCATCATTTCAAATATTGCTCCTGCCTGAACAGACAGCCTAATCCATGCTAGGGGCTATCAGCAGGTATTTCATGTATTAAATTCTGAAGTTTTGGAAAATTCTGTGCAAATTTGTTGGAGCTGATAGGGTTTGAAATACTTTTGTTGTCATTTGCATATTTCTGACGTCACGCGCATAGAACCCGGTTCTTTTCATGTGGTGTTGTTTTTTTTTCTGATTAAGAAAAAATCAACGAATCTTTGCATGTTCATTTATTTTGAAAATTATCCTTAGCAAACGTTGTTTAGCAATTTGAATCCTTCGATATCGTCTTAAGTGTTATAGAAGTGATTCACATTTTTTCAAGTTGTCAATGTTGTGTTACTATTATTATACACTGTTTTCAAGTTCTTGTTGTTGAAGTATTCATGTTGTCATCTTGCCAAGTTTATCTTGGAATTGAGCACATCCTGTATACTACATACCAGTAGTTGCCAGTATTTTCACTGACTTTTCAAAGCCCAATGATTTTATCAGTAGATATGATGAACATAACAGTGAATGGGATTGCCTGGCTAGAATTGATCTTCACAAATAGAAATGTAAATGGAGAAATATTCAGAGACGTGCAAGTGTTGCAACATAACCTTTGCAATTGTGGACTTTTTTCAAGTTTTGGGGAAGGAAAAATTATGGAGGTTCCAGGAATATGTTGTTGAACAAAAAACTGCTGTGAATGATCAGTGTTAACCATGCAATACTTTCAGAAAAACACAAAGTGGATAAAAAAATACTGAGATGAGTAGTGATTACATAATCATTCTTTATCAATGAGCTTGCCACAATTTATTGTTGTCGTCAATCATGCTGACTAAGTTATCAAAAACTGAAACTATGAACATTTCAAAACTAGTGGATAACTTCACTATATACGTGTAGTCTGCAATTATGTCACACGGAATGTATTAAAGAATTGCATTCTTTTGCATAATAGTGAGACACTTACTGTACTTTATATCTCTTCAAAGTTGCATTAAAGATGAGTATATTCTCATTTTCTTGTTAGCGTATGACTTCTTTGCATTAGAGTCTTAATAACAGGCTGATGACAAGGCCCTGGCAACTTCAAATTTAGCAAAGTCACAATCAGTAATGTGTCATCGTGTCTTGTCAAGTAACAAATGCTATTTACGGCTTAGGGCATCACTGATGAAAATGTGATCTAAAATTCTAGATGAACTTTGAAGCCCCTTTAAACTCTATATAGGCTGATGCTAAATTATGAATCTTGTCGACAAGGGCAGGCGTAGGACGCCCTCTGGTGGACAAAACGATGTCGCTGAAGTTAATTTCGGGTTTGAGACACTGAAAGTAGATGAACATTCTCAGCGACGCCATTAATTGATTTCATTGTATAATCGAGTACATACGTATAAGTACAAATGATCCTTTAGTCTTCAATGCGTAACCATTAGAGCTCCACTGTCAGTGATGCGGAGGTTATCAGATAGGTGGACTGTCTGTCAACATTCATCGTCTTCTCTGAAACCCCTGGTCAAATTGCTTTGAAATTCAGTATGCAGCTACCTTAGAATGGCCTTAGTACCGTACAAATTGTGGTGAAATATATTTTGGGTGGGGAAAGCTTTTGCTGTTTGTGGTCAAAAATCATTTTGTCTGAAACTCAGATTGCTCTGAAATTTATTATGCAGGTTCTTAAAGTGGCAGTCCCACTTTGTATTAGTTTTAAAACGCATTATTTTAATGCCAAAGGTCGAAATTTGACATTTCTACTACGCCCGGATCGTGCGATATCAATAAAAACGTGTCGAAAAATTGGAATTCTGGTGGCCCACCTATATGCAGTTTCCGAACATCGAACGTTCGGCACAGTGGCCGTTGTCAACGAAGCTAGGGGGTACATGTACATATGCGTCTTCTCGCGCGTTCGAATCGAACACACAGTGCGCGATAAGAACTCTGCATGGAGCAGGGGGATGTGCACGAGAGGGCGCTATTGCGTTGATCGAACGCATGTACCGTCAGTCCGTCGCGATACGTCGTAGTGAAAACTTCCGGGTTGTCGTAGGCCAAAGTGAAAATATGTTGTGCAAACTCCAGCATTGCGGTTTCTGCCTAGACTTTCCTTGACTTTGCTCTCCGTCCGAGACTCTTTCCATCAGAAGAGCTCCGTAAATCTTTACTCTTACTCATTTTTTGCTCATTTTTGTACTTTGGCCAACGGCCCGGAGCTCGTGACCACACGGACGCAATGTTGTCATCTTACGTCACGGTCGCCTGATTCGAACTTGGGCGCACGAGACGTAGTATAGTAGAAGTACTTTACGTTGCCGAAATTGCATATTAATTAGGTAACTTTGACATCAGGGGCGACTAAATAAGGGTGGAGCAATTTGGAGCAATCATTTTAGACGGAAATCTGACAATTTGTCTACAACATACTTCAGTATTGAGACTTGCGGTATTAAAATAAAGTAGAAAACTGCATGTTATCAACATCTCTTCATCGTCGTACAACGTAATCGGCCAATCTGAAAAGGAGGGTTAACATGAAAACAACTCTACAATTTCGTGTTGGTTGTGTCCCAAAGTACTTGCAATTGGAATCTGGAGTGAAATTCAAAATAATTAGAAGAAATTCTGAGAAAAAAATCGAGATTTTATTACTCATGAATTATTCATATTATGCAAATTAACCAATATTTTAAGCCAATCACGTCGTGCACATCCCCCCCCCCCCCCTGGCATGGAGAATGCAGTGTACCCGCTCACGTCACTCACTAGGATAGCGTTAAACACAAAATCGAACCTTCGGGGTATTTCGAGTTAAAATCGGAAACGATCGTATACGCTCGGGAAATAACATATTTTTATTGATATCGAACGATCCGCGCGTAATTGAAACGTCAAATATCCATTTGGCATTAAAATAACGCGTCGCAGGATTGGAAGGGGGTTTCTATTTTTCGAAAAAAAATTAAGAACATCTCAGAAATGACATCCCTATGCTTTGAAAGTTCGCATGCAACTTCGTAGGGTTGACCTTAGTCAGGTTTGTTCAAAATGTGGTGAAATTTGCATACTTGTCGTCTGGGGGCATTTTACCTGTTTTATAATAAAACTCAATTCAGTCAAACTGTAATCAAATTGTCCTGAAGTAATAACATTTAAACATCTCCAGACATCTAAAAGTTACTTTACACACGTCAGTTGGGTGCAAATATGTAGCTGGTCATCACAACCTGCATACTATTCCTGTTATCAAGTCACCTCACCATTTCTGCAACTTATGATAGTGGAGTCCATCGGTTGTTTGTTTTCAACATACAATTTCTTCAAAATTTGACAAAACGATTCTTTTCCAAGATGCACTGGCAATATCAATACAAACTAAATATGCAGCAATGCCTTGCATTTATTTTTAATTGCAAGTAGGTAAATTTATGACTCAAAAGCAGCAAAAATAACTAGACTTCAAAATGCAAAGTTACATTCGGTCACTCGAACAAAAATCTGAATTTGTCTGAGACTGAATTCGAAAACCAAAAGTAAATCAGAGCGATTTATTAAGGGGGCGAGTAACCAAGGACGCCGATTTTTGTCAGATTTTCGTTTTTCACATAATTCGGTGGCTTCGATACGTGTCTTGGTAATGGCAATAGCCTTTTCTTCAAAACGTATTTCGAAACAGAAATTATTGAATGAAAAATATTTTGATCATCAACACACCTCATATGAGTACAATCTGCATTGTTATTGTTGAAAGTGTAATCTAGTCCGGACCAGAATTTAATTATCAACAATAACAACGGTTATTCCACATGTATAGGCTACATTGGCAAGCAGAATACTGGACATTTGAGCATTATCTTTAATTTGGCGTGCGTTTTAATGTCAAGAATGCTATTCTTGTTGTATCGGTGACTTTTCAAGACATCTAGGTCGCGATATGTTACACCCCGAATTAAAATTACAGGGGAGAATTTGAAGTTTTGATCACTTCTGGTGTCTTTTGCAACAATTCCATACAATCTGTCGTAAAAATTGACTCCCCTTCCCACCATTCATTCATATAACAGATCGGAACCCCCACCCCAAAAGAAAAACAAAACAACTTCTTTGTTAAAGTCAACACCCCCCCCCCCGTGAAAAGCGAATGTTCCCTTAGTCCAGTTCATTGTCAAAAAAACTGCTTTGTTAAAGTTAATAGTTTAATTCCCAGCCCTCACCCAAACAACGCCTATTAAACTGGTACTAGACTGAAAGATTCAGTCGTGTGCGGGCGCTCTGCTCATGCTAATCCATTGACGTAAGCCAATTGGGGATTTTATCAGTTGGCCAACATCGCTCGAAATGCAGAAACGACGTCATTTTGTTATGATTTCGCAGGCATTCTTATCGTACTACATGTAAGAATTAGTACTGATTGACTCTAAATCCCATTTGTATATTTAATCACTTTTAAAATAAGGCATGGCGTGTGCAGGAGCTCTGCCCGACGGTTGAATCTTTCAGTCTATATCAAAATATATTGTTAAGGTGGCACTGCATGAAACACGGCGATTTCGGTCAAATTTCACACATTCGGACAAGTTTGGTTGTCTTGCTCTTACACTACAGTAGCAAAGACATCTTGGTCAATAATGTAACTGACTACTATAAACCTCTTTTTTGCATGTAATGTTGACATGTCCACGTGATGTTTGCATTGTTATTTGTTATGCAAATTTGTGCACCAGTAGGAAAATGTTAAATTTTCGCCCCACTTTGAATGAATTTAACTTCGCTCAGCGTAGGTCAAATTGCTCGAAAATTTCAAAAGTAATTTTATATGTATCCTACACCAAAATGGTATTTTTGTTTGTCGTTAACACGATCAGAGCAAAAATAATCATGCATTTAGTTTCTCTTATCAAGGCCTTTTCCGCGATTTTTGACAAGTCAATCTTTCGAAAGCTGTCAATCAGCAAGGAGAGCAGATATCGCAAAACAAAAATACACTTTTTCCTTCATAAACTCAATTTTAAAATAAAATTTTAATTTTCAATAAGACCCTTCAAGTTTTGACTTAAATTAAACTGTATGACATAATACCAAAATTTAAGTTTTTTACCCCCAAACTCACCCACCTCAGTTATTGAATAACATTTGCCAAGTTATAAAACCTCAGATATTCAGCTTTCTAAAACCCATCTTTTATAAGAAATGTTGCTTTGAAAACAAGCGTGCTGGTTGCATGCAGTGCCCCGTGTACCTTAATTTTATCCAATATCATACAGAAATTTTGAAGCCCGGGTTGAATAATTATATCTGTTTATGACGCGTCTTACCACACTTGTCGTTTGCAACCGATTCTCACTTCCTTCGCTTGAGTCGAAATTGAATTATTTCATTTTCAGGATACCTACAAACTTTTAATACGGTGTAATTGGTGGCTAAAGCCACTGAGAAAGTTAGTTTTTTTAACTGGACTGTAGATCGTTTTGATAGAAATTAGATCCGCACTCACTGCAAATCAAGAAACTGCTTGATAAGTGGTTCTTTTTTATGCACATCAAGACGATGAGAAATTTATTCTTCTCATTTAATTATGCAAATCAAGAGGTCTGGTAACTATGCAAATCAAGAAAAACCATCAAATTGAGTCCATGAAAATATTATTCCACAAGGAACGGAAGTCTATGATGTTTCGATCTTCTCAAAAACTATACCTAAAAATGACATTTCTCCATAATACAATTATTGAAAAATGCAAATATCTAAATAACTGTACTAATAGAACGTGTTCTCTTTGTGAAATAACCCGTGTAGGAATAATCACAGTTCTTGATAAGAGGGACTGTTAAATAACTGAAAGTTCACCAAACCCAACTTTAAAGCTGCAGATAGTGCTCATATGACCACACAACTTTAGCCATGTACTGGAACCATAAGACTAACATGAATAGTTCGAAATGTATATAGTGAATCAAAACTCAAAGCACAAGACTGAAATAAGTTATAATGTATGCGAAGATATGCTAGAATAGCTCACCATGACGAATCGATTGAAATAACTTTGAAACATGTCATAGCCCATCTCTCTTTGTTTTCCTCTAATGGAAAATGACCAAATGGATCTTTTACATATGTAATATGAATTTCGTCCTGTATGAATATGAAGTTTACGCCTGATTGACTAGAATAAACAAATGAAACGACAAAAGGCTTTATTTCCTTCATTACCACCATTTAGGTTTTCAATTTCAGTATTCGATGCGAAAAGATAGTTCTCCTGGTGCTTATTCACCCCTACTCCTATTACAGTGTAATTTGCTTCTGTTCTCTTCACATGGAACATCGATCTATCACAAAGTTGGCCATCGAAGGTGAAATGTACATCTGGGACAGATATTTTGATACTATTAATCAAAAGTTTAAGTCTTTCACTTTCGAGGTGCATATGCGTATCAAAGCATCAGAAAAGATGCATATATCTTGCAAATACAGGTGAGTTGTAACAATCCGTGGCATTTCAGGCCAACAATTTTCATATAGAATTCGAAATCACAATTATCCCTACTCGTCCATTCGATGTATATTTGATAAGAATATTAAAACACCTCAACACACAGCGAATCACTGGCCTAGATCAAGGAAAGTGTAATGTTAATGAATGAAACGATTGCCGTTTCAAAGGGTTCACAGTCTCCGTTCACCAAACGTCCAAAAATATATTCAAAGAATGAGCTTGCTGGTGGTGAAGCTGCTCTCGGCGACTGATTTTGTGTTGGTCGTCTTTTAGAGGGTCGTCACCAAAACGGCTCTCCCTGGTTAAACTGCCCCCTGCTCTTTCGTACATAATCACTGCATCGTCGACAGAAGGTATCACATCATCTGTTAAACGTGCAATCCTGTTGTTACCTCTGGCCAAGACATCTGGCACTCGAGAATTGAAACCTGGTATGGGAAAAAATATTACAGTATCAGAGGACATATTATTTCGTTTTTCAGCAACTAATGACGTACTTATATTCTTGACCTAGGACATCCGGGAACTTGCGGTTTGTCACGTCATTTTTGCGTCACGCTGAGGTGAAAACAAATTTTGAAGTGTGGCTTTCTCAATCTTTACATCATCAACATTACGTCGATGATAAACACTAGGGGACGGTCCATTCCACGTTGGGAGGGGGTGGTCAGAAACGACAAAAATCAGAGCAGAAAGTTTGGAAAACAAATTCCAGACTTCTCTCTAAAATAAAAAAAATATATTCAGAACATACCGGGTAATAAGACTTCTGCAAAATTCAGAAAAAAATTGTAAATCAATTTTCATTTGAAAAAAATAAAATTTGAAATATTCAGACGTAAAAAAATTCAGAATCCTATCGTGACCATTCTGTCCTTTGTCACTTAATTTCTTGCTCGCCGTCCTGTATTGTAAATCTCATTTCACCTCATGCAATGCAGGCTTAGCACTACTACATTTGAATTCTTATATGTGTATTACTATGAAGGATGGGACCCCTCCTCACCAAAAGTAGGGGTCCCACTGCAAAATTAGAAGTCCGGGAAGCAAAATATGGGGTTAACGCAATCCCTACGCAAATAGTGAGGTGAAAGTGAAGTCATTCCGCGGTCAAGAATATAACGTCATTGTATACGAGTATTTTCGCGGATTAGTACAAATTCGAGCAGTGGGCGAGAATTTCTGCGCTCCGCGAAAATACGAGTATACGATGACGTTAACAGAGAAATATCATGGGATTATATGTTTATCACATGAACAGTCTTCTTATGGTATTTTGGAGTTTTGGAGCATTAATCGAGCTTTCTGCAAGGATTATTACACAGGCAGATCGCATAGAAAACAAGATTCACAAATGCGTTTTGAAATAGAGATTTATTGTTCATTTATCAACAGAATAAAGTAAAATATATCTTTCTGTGGCCAGTTTCATATCCTTGTGGTCATACTGATACGTGCGCTACCCGATCGATCACGAGCTGCCGGTGGTTCACGAAGAGCGGCTATAGTTTTATTACTCACGTTACTGTCCATATGTCCTCTACAATGCAACGGTAATTTATAATGTTGTTGCGTCCGGGAGTTTCGTCTATATAGAATGCACGATGGTTTAACTTTAGCGCCACGTTTGACTTCCCGAAATTTGTTGGCATGAATTGTTGAAAAATAATAGCAGCAGGGTTTGCCATGGATTGATGTGCGCGTGTGACGTAGACCAGGGATACGGGGTTTTGATCTGTCATGTCACAAAGGTTGAGATCTGTGCACGTGCCCGTTCATGTGATAACGGTTATTGTGAATTTCGTATGTTTTGGGAAATCTAAAGGAGAAAATACCTAGAAATTGCAAATCAATTAAGGTTCCAGTATAAGAAATTGACCATTTTTCGACTCTTTTAATTGAACAATTCTTAACAAGCTCATAACCCCACCAAATTGTATATTTTCTGAAAGCCTGGATAGCCTATAGGAGAACATTTGTTAACCACAGTGTCACCACTGTTTACATAACTATCATGTGATAGGTAATTTGCATAATCTTTCAAGAATCAGTTTTCCTAATGTTTTGTTTCAATTCAATCTATCTGCCTCAAATTTGCACAAATACAAGCTGTTATAACGCTCTTCCAAAGTGTCTCAGATTTTTATACTTTGCTTAGTTTTTTTTTTGTAGCACACTCCGAAAGGAAAAAGACTATTAGTGTGTAAGTTTTTTGTCATAAACAATCTTTTTAGAAGGTTTAAAAAAATTCTGAGACACACTTTTAACGATCAGTTTTGATATCTTGTACTCACACAAATTTCAGCCACATATCTTAATTAAAGGATTGAAACAAAACATTCGGAAAATAGATTTTTTGAAAGATTATGCAAATAAACTGTCATGTGACAGTTATGCAAACAATGTGTGACTGTGGTAACCAAATATTCTCCTATGTCTAGGCTTTCAGAAAATGTATAATTTGGTGGTGTGAGAGCTTGTTAACTCCAAGAGAATGTTCAATTAAAAGGGTAGAATAACGGTCAATTTCTTAAAACGAATCCCAGTTAGTAGAGTTCGCTAAAGTCACAAAGTGCGCGCCCCTGTGAAGCCACTAAAAGCACGGTATATGTCCCTGACTTGGATCGGACTGCAAGGTAATAAATACGTTTTGGATGGGGATGCTTCAGCTCATGGCCAGATCAAAGTGGCCATTACACTTTGGGAGGGGTGGTCAGAAACGGGAAACAAATTTCAGAGCAGAAAGTTTTGGGGAAAAATCAGACTTCTCTCCAAAATAAAAAAAAATATTCAGAACATAACCAGTAATAAAAACTTCTGCAAGATTCAGAAAAAAATTGTAAATCTATTTTCATTTGAAAAATAAAAATTTGAAATTTTCAGACGTAAAAACTTTAAGAATCCGATCGTGACCACCCCTCCCAATTTCTAATGGTCTGTCCCTTATAATATAGGTAAGGATGTGCGAGAACTACGCGCGTGTGGAATTTTTGCTGTTATCATTTACCTGCTTGTGAATTCAGCAAATAATTCACAAACTTAAGTTAGGTGGCGTACATGGCCAACTTTTCTACGCAATTTGTATGTATTGTCATTGAATGATTTTGACAGCTCTTTGAAGATATTCACTTTACCTTCTAGTGGGTGCCTGTTCCATGCTGGCACAAAGCGTTGCAACCCAACTTGAGCAACATTACAGGCGATGAAAGATACACAAAACTTCTCGGTTTCGTTGTACATGTTGATGAGCATTCGTCGCTGCATGCTTATCAAGGCCGCCTTAATATCATAATTCGTCCGCTGGTTGACTTCTGGCCATGCCCTTTCCGCTCGTAGATTTTCTCGCGAACGGGATTGGACATAGGCTGGACAGTCCCGGAAGTTTCGGTAGTCTCGCAACTTGTTTTGAACGAAGTTCATCAAACAGAACTCTCGACCATGATCGATGCGAAGCATGTCCCAAATACCAAACTCAAGTAGTATTTCACGGTAAACTTTGTAAATTACAATCGGGTTTTTGATAGGCATTATCACAGATTTAACGATCTTACGGCTGAAGCCATCAATGAATAAGACGTGAGTAACTCCAAATGCAACAAGTTTTTCGTTTTGGTCTACATGAAGTTTGTGTCCGAAGTACGCTGCATAATACGGCACCGGATTGGTTTGTCTTGCCGTATCGTTTCTTCGTCTTTCGTGAAAATCAGGATGAGACCGTCTCAGGCTGTTTCTAAGGCGAACACGTCCGATCTTTAATCCATTAGCATCTAAATATCCCAGCATTGTTTTGACACCATACGTTGGTCCCACTTCTTGAATTGCGTTAGAAACACGTCGATCAAGTTCGGGACCATTTAAACGCTGAATGTTATGTTTAATGCAATACCTCCGCACACTACGCTCAGATAACCCTCTAACATTCGGGTAGAGACTTTGCAGGTGGCAACTGATGTATTTGTGACTTCTTGCCGTTATCAAGAAATGACTGGATGTAAGCACTGTCAAGCGATAGCTTTTCTAAATCCATGGCGAGTATCCGCTTTGCTTCTGTGACTTCTAGTTGTCAGCTAACGTATAGAAAAAGGGTGCTCAAACAGGAAAATATTGGTGTACTTTCACTGCATGTATTATGTCCCGTGGGAAATGATTCCCTGAACCATACCTATCACTTTTTGTTACTTTTAATCCATTTTGTAACATAACGAGAATCCGCGCTGCGTCTTTCAACAAAATTGTTACATTAATGTCCAGCGGTATTTCTTTGTGTAATTGTGTTGACATTAACCAGGTCATGTCAAGGTCCCACGCAAGTAGTTGAATATAGGAAAATCTAAATAAGTCGGAGCCAATTTCCAATTTCTAATTTCCTGATAACAATGGATGATTAAAGAAGACTTTTATGTTCCACGACGACGTTATGCGTACTCCTATATGCCAACACCTGACTTCTGAAATGACATTTTTAGTCTAATTCGTAACTGCACATTGTCGATTGTCGACAAGAATTAAGGTTGGCCGAATAATGTACCGCGCACAGAGGGTTATTTCTAATTCTCAAGTTCAAGTCAAGAAAGCTTATTGAATATCGAAAAATGGCCCAATTTCAATGCGCGACAACCAGATGAACTAATTGAATGATGGCATTTACCCCATATTCAACATCCTCTCTTTGATTTTCTTATGGAAAAATGGTTGGCCGAATAATGTCACGGATTTAATTCGTTTGTCAATGTTTCATTTGTAAAGGCGGAGCCTCCTTTTATAAGGGCGCGAAGCCGTGGTTGCGTTCACTGTGTAAGTGGACACCAAATAGGCAACACGCGGGCACACGCTCCAGAAACTGCCACATTTTAGTTTTTTCCGGCCGCAACAGGGCAGAAAACTGCCAAGCGGTCAGCGCGAAGCTGCTGCCGATCGAGCTCAGTGGTTATATTCAAATTCTAACGCGACTGGAAGATGATTTTTAGGAAATTCAAGCGTTGGTGTTGGGGAATCAACGACCATTGGCGATTTGAACATACTGTCAATCAAACGCTAACCTTGTATAAACTCTGTTTGCAGGATTAGCAAAAGAAGCCAAAAGGTTGAGATCAGTTTGTGTAATTAATGGTATAGAAATCAAATATCATACTAACCAAGTGTTTGACTGGGAGGAAAACTCCACTAATGCGAGAACCTTGGATTGAAAATTGCGGCTTTAATGTTGACCTTGAAGTGGCGTCGCAAGTCGGACGGCTATGCCAAACATAATAAGTTTCACATTAAATGAAAGTTTCAGTCAGGCATATTTAATTACAAACCAGTTACTCTGCTTTGATTCCGAAACAGACGGAACATGGTCACCATGCTCTCTCCCCCCCCCCCCCCCTCCCCATCCCAATAGAGCTGTTATTGAGTTGCGTTCGCCAGAGTGGACAAAGTTTTAGGGTAACTACTTTTCGGCTAGATGCGTTCCTTATTCAGAATAAAATAATTGATGGGGGCTTATAAACACGTAATTAATTTGCAGTTCTCTACAGCTCGATATCTTTTCTTACTTTCTTTTTTCACGTTTCCCGGGATCAACTTGAAGAAGTGCCTTTATATAACTATCATCGACTGACAGCCGTTCTAGATCCATAGCTGTCCTTGTGCCAGACTTTCAGATCAGCCTCAGGCCGAGTAAAGAGCGGCTCAGCATAGACACTAACTTTGCAGTTTTATCAGAAAGTATCACAAGGGCAGGAAGGAGCGCGCTTTTTACATGTAGACACCAGCTATTGAGGAAACCGTTGACAGTATAGGCGCGGATGGATGTTTTGTCTAAAATGTATCAGTCTCAGTGAGACGGGATTATCACTTAAAATGTAACATTGTCGGGTCCAAACCAATATCGAAAATCGCATATCCGAAATAAGGGCAGTGTATCAAATTGCAATATTCGATTTTGTTTCACGCATAAGACAGAACACGTCGCACAAGAGCAACTACTTCATGCGCAATATTGCTAGTCAACACTCGTAAACATCAATTTAAAGCCGATTCCACACAAATGTTTTTTCTCTTTCAAAACTAGAAAGATGCCTGGCCGCCAAATGTATCGCGCACCTCGCGCAATTTAAACTTTTGAATTCGTTCACAAAATCGCAGCGGTTAATGTAAAATTAGCTTGTAAACGTCATTTCCTTGGGTCTGAAATCTGTGACAAAATACAATTTAGACATAATTTATCATGTCTTTCTCTGATTTCCACATCGAAATATGGTTGGCCTAATAATGCCACGGATTATCCGTGACAAAACGCGGCCAATCTGTTTATCGCAACGAAATTTAATAAAGAATTCGAAAACAGTTTTTTTGTTGATTTTCATGCTAGGCTAAAATCTGTCGCATATTGAAATATACCCTATTTCTTTTTTTCTATTTTCAATATCACTTTATCATTTCAAAATAAGCATTATGGTGCTACTGCGTGGCAGAAAAATCCGTGACAAAACGCGGCCAATCTGTTTACCGCAACGAAATTTTAATAAAGAAATTTGAAAATAGATTTTTTGTTGATTTTTCTTGTACGCTAAAATCTATTGAATATTGAAATATACTCATATTTCTATTTCCTATTTCTAATATAAGCGTATGATTTCGAAATAAGCATAATGGTAAGTCCGGATAGCAGATTGCGGCCAACGCGAAGCCTTGTTCACTCACCAGCCCGACGTAAATTGAAAATAGGAAATACAGGCTATTTCCTATTTTCAATTTGGTGCAGACATGCGCAGTGGCATGCTGCGTCGCTAACGCAGACGTCAGAGACGGTGCGTCGCACGGTAATTGTTACACTGTAACACAGCCCCTGGGAGGGACTGTGACTGTATATTACATTCATCGAATCATCAGCCCGGAAGTGGATTCGTATTTGGTGCCAGATTTGCTCTTCACAAAGGGGTTATAAACCTGATCATGGTGCTCTATTTGAAATTTAGATACCCAAGCGTGTTCTCAAAATCATGGAAAAGCGGGAGTTTTTTGTTCATCATCTAGGCCCGTGAAAACACGTACTTTTTGCAAAGGTTTATCCATGAAAGGATTAGAATAACACTTTGAAATCTGGTAAACAATGTTCTTACACGTACAACCATTTCAGCGCTGAGGTGAAAATGTGACTATTTTAATAAGGGCATCATCATGAACACTCTTTTCCCAAAAGTTGTCATATGTTGCCCCAGACTGTAATAGTGGTCGCCAGCTGTCAGACAATAACAAAGATTACACTGATGTGTCAAGACGATGTCATTGGTCATTCACATGGTTGTAACTGTATCTGCAATTATTTCACTGTCTCTTGATTAATTAGGTACTTTTTTCTGGTTCATATTTCTTCTATATTTCGCACTTTATAAGGGTGTCTTTTTTCTTGAAAACCTCAGATCAAAGTAAGGAGTGTTTTGAAATTTTGCGTACCAAGCATAGGTACCCAGCTTTTCCTGTGAGTGCCAAGACCGTGTTCCGGGTTTATAAAAGAGCATCGCGTATGCCAAAATGGTCTGCTATGTACGAGTCAAAAAATTTATCAACCCAAACAAATGTCTGGGAGAGATGTTTTCTTCTTGGTACTTTTTGTCAAAGCGCCCACCTGTTGTCAGGACCTGGTTGGGACAGGGCAAACAAAACTTAGACTATCGACTGTCCCTTGTGCCTTTTCTTTTCTATTATTGATATTGTCTCTCGCACATACGGGGTTGGGGTGGGGCCCGGAACTGGGGCCGCAAGCGTAGCGCCGAACGCGCGAGTCAGGAATGCCCCCGGTGGTGTCACTGTCCGGGGAAATGGGTATCCATGCGTGGTCACGGGGAGCGGAGTGTTTTTATTCCGTATCACGGGTCCGTGAAATCGAGAATAAGGCGTACTTTACCAAAAAACTGGCTTAAGAAAGGTTTGAAATATCCCAGGAAATACCTATCAGACACTCAAACTTCACCAAAAGTTTCATTGTGCATTTCCTATGCTTTGCTCTGGTTTAAAACTGTAATTTGAAATCTAATGAATTTTATGAGTTCGACATCCTGTTCAAAGATGACAGTTTCTTTCAGACTCTGATGTGTTAATATATATGTGAAAAAAATAATTCAGCATTGACCTCACTCTAACATTACATCTCCCTCTCCTGGATTTGTAAGTAAGGGGGTATTTTTGGTCGTATTCTCTCCCAAATTTCTCAAAATAAGGCGGTCGATTTTGTTGGAAAATCCAAGATTAGGGGTATCTTGAAATTTTGTAGAATGAGCATGGATGCCCATGCTCTCTGAGAGTGTCGCAACCGAAGGAATGCCAGCAAATGCCGAACTTGCGCCCAGACATCGACCCTTTGACTCAGCTGAATCCAGCACAACTGCAGCGACGAAATGGCGTAAACGACTGTCGACAGTCTCAACAAACTTAAGATGACCCTTTTCTCTTTTTGTTTCTCATCTCCAGAGGAATACTTGGGCAGGGCGGGCGGTCGCAATAAAAAAAAACAAGTACCAAAAAAAATGTATTTGTTTCAGTTCAATGTTCTGTCCATTCAGTCTCTACAATTTTTAAGCACAAAAAACGTGTATTTTGTTTCAGTTCAATCTTCTGTCCATTCAGCCACTTCAATTTCTTGTCTTTCAGTTCAGTGTTCTGTGCTCTCTGTCCTTTCAGTCTGAGTCGCCGCAATCTCACAAGTGATGATGGTGGTGCTGTTGCAAGGATGATCGCCTCAGAGGCGGCGCAAAAAAAAAGTTGTTGGTTTTTTTATTTTCATGTAGGAGCTGAAATTAACGATCGGTCGGGAGATGAGAAACACAAAAATAAAAATATCGCCCTTAACGAAACGTTGTTTCGTTTCAAGAGTGTCCGATTTAGGGTCAATTTTTATTGTATAGCGGTACTTTTCGCGCATGCAATGCCTGTACTAAATTTAGTTTGGCGGGCCATTGAGGGGTAAACATCACGCGCCCTAGTCATTCAAGTTAAATAGGCGACGGCATTTTTGATCTGCCTTCTTCTCTCGTTTCGAGCTAATTACGCCAGCACATACCATAAGGGTCAGTGTATTTTGACGTCAAAATCTTTTCATTTCGCGGAATAATTGTGATACATTTTTGTTACAATGTAATCATTATTTATTTACGTAGGACTCCCTTTGCTGTCTGGGTTGGCGGCACTACATGTCATTGCGCATGTCTGCACCTAATTGAAAATAGGAAATAGCCTGCATTTCCTATTTTCAATTTACGCCAGCCTGATATAAACTGGACAGGGCGATTGGCCGCTTTCTGCCACGCAGTAGCACCATAATGCTTATTTCGAAATGATAAATTGATATTGAAAATAGAAAAAAGGAAATAGGGTATATTTTAAAATGCCACAGATTTTAGCCTAGCATGAAAATCAACAAAAAATCTGTTTTCGAATTCCTTTATTAAATTTCGTTGCGATAAACAGATTGGCCGCGTTTTGTCACGGATTCAGAAAGCGGCCAATCGCCCTGTCCAGTTTATTATCGGGCTGGCGTAAATTGAAAATAGGAAATGCAGGCTATTTCCTATTTTCAATTAGGTGCAGACATGCGCAATGACATGTAGTGCCGCTAACCAAGACAGCAAAGGGAGTCCGACGTAATTAAATAATGATTACATTGTAACAAAAATGTATCACAATTATTCCGCGAATTGAAAAGATTTTGACGTCAAGATACACTGACCCTTGTGGTTATGTGTTGGCGTAACTAGCTCGAAACGAGAGAAGGCAGATCAAAAATGTCATCCCCCTATTCTAACTTGAATGACTAGGCCGCGTGATGTTTACCCCTCAATGGCCCGCCAAACTAAATTTAGTACAGGCATTGCATGTGCGTATGTCGCTATACAATAAAAATGGACCGCAAAATCGAACACTCTTGAAACGAAACAACGTTTTGTTAAGGATGGACCATTAGACCTTGGGAGGGGGAGGTGGTCACAATGAAATTGTGAAAATTTTTTTTTTACTATTGTAAATTTCTGAAATTTTTTTTTTCCAATTGAGATTAGCTGTGCAAATTTTTTTTTCAGAGTAAATTTTCAGATTTATAATTTTTTTTTCGTTCGTCGCTGTCTGAAGATAAAGAGGGCAAACATGTGGTGCCAAGCACCACAAGCGGCCACGCAAGCGGTCACTGGGAAGAGGTCAGGAGAGGAGTGTCCCCCTCCTGCTGTAGGAGCTTTTGAAAATAGAGATTAAAATGGTGTTATTTGGTGGCACTTGGGGAGTATTTTGCGGGGGGTGGTCAGGAGGGGGTGTCCCCCTACTGCCGTTGGAGCTTTTGAAATATAGAGATAAAAATGGTGTTATTTGGTGGCACTTGGGCAGCAGTTTTTTCGGATTACACATCTTCCTCTGAAACATGGTCTTCTTGCTCCTCAGTAGCTTCGTATACTTTTGAAAATTGACTATTTTGGTTTCCTGGCTTCCCTTTCTACTGCGTGGTGAAATGCCTACATTCACCCCACCAAACATCATGCATATCTCATGATTTACAATTGATTTGACAAGCTGAGAAGCTAAAATAAGCTAATAATATAGTGAAATTTGCATATTTATGTTTTAGAGCAATTGTTGCCCTATTTTGATCAAAACATCTATTTCTCTGTAGCAGCATGTCCAAATTGATTGGATGGGTATAGATGTGTTGAAATAATAAAATGCCGACCATATGAGCTATGGCCAGTAGTTGGTAAAAATGCACGTTTCACATTGTTGAAGCTATCGTGCTATGGGCATTTGTATGCCATTGTACATTATAGAACCCAAACGTGCAGGACAAACGTGCATGACTAAACACTGTAAAAGTCTGCACGTTAGACATTTTAGACACGTTAGGTCCGTACACGTTAGGTTTGCACGATACACGATAGGTTTGCACGATTGGCATGATAGATTTTGACCCATGTTGAGAACCTAAAATGACATGCACGTTAGACATTTTAGACACGTTAGGTCCGTACACGTTAGGTTTGCACGATACACGATAGGTTTGCACGATTGGCATGATAGATTTTGACCCATGTTGAGAACCTAAAATGACATACATGTTAGACATTTTAGACACGTTAGGTCCGTACACGTTAGGTTTGCACGATACACGATAGGTTTGCATGATTGGCATGATAGAAATCCGAGTCATGTTGAGAACCTAAAATGACATACACGTTAGACATTTTAGACACGTTAGGTCCGTACATGTAATTAGGTTTGCACGATACACGATAGGTTTGCATGATTGGCATAATATAAATTGGAGTCATGTGGAGAACCTAAAATGACATACACGTTAACATTTAAGACACATTAGGTCCGTACACGTTGCATGATTTGCATGATAGAATTCCGAGTCATGTTGAGAACCTAAAATGACATACACGTTAGACATTTTAGACACGTTAGGTCCGTACACGTTAGGTTTGCACGATACACGATAGGTTTGCACGATTGGCATAATAGATTTTGACTCATGTGGAGAACCAAAAATGATATACACATTAGACATTTTAGACACGTTAGGTCCGTACACGTTAGGTTTCCACGATACATGATAGGTTTGCACGATTGGCATGTTAGATTTTGACTCACACGTTAGACATTGAGTCTAAAATGTCTAACGTGCATGTCCAATGAGGGTCTCAAAATGAGTCAAGAGCTATCATGGCAATCATGCAAACCTATCGTGTATCGTGCATACCTACGTATACGGATCTAACGTGTCTAAATGTCTAACGTGCATGTCATTTTAGGGGCTCCAGATAAGTTGACTGGTACAGTCATGATATACACGTTAGACATTTTAGACACATTAGGTCCGTACACGTTAGGTCGGCACGTTTGCACGATTGGCATGATAGATTTTGACCCATGTTGAGAGTCTAAAATGACATGCACGTTAGACATTTTAGACACGATAGGTTCTTACACGTTCGGTCTGCACGATCACGATAGGTTTGCAAGTTTGGCTTTTTTGGTCACCTTAGTTCCGACCTAACATGTCAAACATGCACTACTAAAATGTAAAAATGTCTAAAATGAAAAATCCCGACTTCTGCCATGGATGAAAATGCTGTGAAAAAATGAAACTGATGTGGCCTGCATCTGTTTACCTTGATCTTAAAAAGTAAATACAACTTTCTGTCTTGACAACCATACAATAGTTTCAATGTTTTAACTAGTGTACCTGCTGGTTTGTACGCAGGAAACAAGTAGGAAAACAGGCTCTATAATTTCATAATTTTCAAGTGATCAGAATACAAAAGTCCTGAAAAGATAAGATAATCACAACTTCCAGTATAAGGGATACAGTCACTCTAAATGTATAAATTAAAATTAGAAATGTGCCGGGAGGATGTATTAAATTATACAGAAAGTTGCTTACTGTCGGTAAAATCTAAAAAAAATTCAAAATTTTAAAGACTTTTGCAGATTTTTTTTTACGCCTTTGTCTTCTCATTATTTTTTTTATTTTGCAAAATAGTTTGAAGATTTTTTTTTCCTAACTTTCTGCTCTGAAATTTTTTTTTTTTGTGTTTTTGACCACCCCCTCCCAAGATCTAATGGTCCGTCCCTAAGGGCGACATTTTTTATTTTTGTGTTTCTCATCTCCCGACCGACCGTAAATTTCAGCTCCGACATGAAAAGAAAAAAAAAATATTTGCGCCACCTCTGAGGCGATCATCCTAGCAACAGCATCACCATCATCACTTGTGAGATTGCAGCGACTCAGACTGAAAGGACAGAGAGCACAGAACACTGAACTGAAAGACAAGAAATTGCAGTGACTGAATGGACAGAACATTGAACTGAAACAAATAGTTTTTTTTTGTACTTGTTTTTTGTTATTGCGACCGCCCGCCCGGCCCTGCCCAAGTATTGCTCTGGAGATGAGAAACAAAAAAAATAAAAGGGTCACCTTAGGTTTGTTGAGACTGAAATTTCAAGATATCCTTAATCTGGAATTTTTCAATAAAAACGACCCCCTTATTTTGAGAAATATGGGAGAGAATACGACCAAAAATATCCCTTACTTGCAAAATCCAGAAAGTAGACGTAATATTAGAGTCAGGTCAATGCTGAATTATGATATTGTTTTCACATATATTAACACAGAGTCTGAAAGAAAATGTCAACTTTGGAACAGGAATGTCAAACTCATAAAATTCATTGGATTTCGAATTACAGATTTAAACCTGATCAAAGCATAGGAACGCACAATGAAACTTTTGGTGAACTTCAGAAGTTTGAGTGTCTGATAGGTATTTCCTAGGATATTTCAAACCTTTCTTAAGCCAGGTTTTTGGAAAAGTACGCCTTTTTTTCTCGATTTCACGGAGAAGTGATAGGGGATAAAAAACACTCCGCTCCCCGTGATTTTAGGACCATGCATGGATACCCATTTCCCCCGACAGTGACACCACCGGGGGCATTCCTGACTTGCGCCTTCGGCGCTACGCTTGCGGCCCCAGTCCCGGGCCCCGACCCAACCCCGTATGTACGAGAGACAATAGAAAAGAAAAGGCACAAGTTGCCCTGTCCCAACCAGGCCCTGACAACAGGTGGGCGCTTTGACAAATTGTACCAAGAAGAAAACATCTCTCCAAGGCATTTGTTTGGTTTGATAGATTTATTGACTCGTACATGGCAGACCATTTTGACATACGCGATGCTCTTTTATAAACCCGGAACGCGGTCTTGGCACTCACAGAAAAAGCTGGGTACCTATGCTTGTTACGCAAAATTTCAAAACACTCCTTACTTTGATCTGGGGTTTTCAAGAAAAAAGACACCCTTGAGCGAAAGTGCGAAATATAGAAGAAATATGAACCAGAAACAAGCACCAAATTAATCAAAAGACAGAGAAATAATTGCAGATACAGTTACAACCATGTCAATGACATTGTCTTGACACATCAGTGTAATCTTTGTTATTGTCTGACAGCTGGCGACCACTATTACAGTCTGGGCAACATATGACAACTTTTGGGAAAATAGTGTTCATGATGATGCCCTTATTAAAATAGTCACATTTTTAACTCAGCGCTGAAATGGTTGTACGTGTAAGAACATTGTTTACCAGATTTCAATTCTAATCCTTTCATGGATAAAACTTTGCAAAAAGTACGTATTTTCACGGGCGTAGATGATGAGCAAAAAACTTCCGCTTTTCCATGATTTTGAGAACACGCTTTGGTATCCAAAGTTCCATTAGAGTACCATAATCAGGTTTATAACCCCTTTGTGAAGAGCAAATCTGGCACCAAATACGAATCCACTTCCGCGCTGATGATTCGATGAATGTAATATAGAGTCAGAGTCCCTCCCAGGGGCTGTGTTACAGTGTAACAATTACCGTGCGACGCACCGTCTCTCTGACGTCTGCGTTAGCGACGCAGCATGCCACTGCGCATGTCTGCACCAAATTGGAAATAGGAAATAGCCTGTATTTCCTATTTTCAATTTACGTCGGGCTGGTGAGTGAACAAGGCTTCGCGTTGGCCGCAATCTGCTATCCGTACTTACCATTATGCTTATTTCGAAATCATACGCTTATATTAGAAATAGGAAATAGAAATATGAGTATATTTCAATATTCAATAGATTTTAGCTTACAAGACAAATCAACAAAAAATTATTTTCTAATTTCTTTATTACAATTTCGTTGTGGTAAACAGATTGGCCGCGTTTTTGTCACGGATTCTAATAATGCCACGGATTCGTGGTGATACTTTCTGATAAAACCGTAGTGTCTATGCTGAGACGCTGTTTACTCGGCCTGAGGCTGATCTGAAAGTCTGGCACAAGGACAGCTATGGATCTAGAACAGCTGTCAGTCGATGATAGTTACATAAAGGCACTTCTTGATCCCGGGAAAAGTGAAAAAGAAAGAAGAAAAGACATTAAGCCTAGAGAACTGCAAATCAATTACGTATTTACCAACCCCAATCAATTAATTATTTTATTCTGAATAAGGAAGGCATCTAGCCGAAAAGTGGGTACCCTGAAACTTTGTCCATTTTGTCACATGCAACTCCATAGCAGGTCTATCGGGACGGGATGGGGCATGGTGACCATGTATCGTCTCTATTTCGGAAACAAAGCAGAGTAACTCGTTTGTAATTAAATACGCCTGACTGAAAAGTTTATTTAATGTACAGCTTATTATTTTTGGCATAACCGTCCGATTTGTGACGTCAGCATCAGAAATGAAAAATTGACAAATGAAACTCCCGGTTCTACACCAAATGTCGATATTCGATTTATTCCAAGCATATTGTAAAGCGATGGTCTTTGTATCTTCTCACTTATTTCATGCGAACAATGCATAGGTGCTGGATTTCAAACCAATATGCGTTTAGTTCTCCAATATCATCATCAAGTATAAGCTGGCAGCGATTGAATCCGTGGCATTTTTAGGCCAACCGAATTTTAATATAGAAATCGAAGAAGGAATTCTGAAATATCGTCATATTTCTTTCCGTGATTGTCGTTTTAGAGTTGGCATTTCCGACATCGGATTTTACATGTAACGCCGTGCATTACGCGGCCATCTTATATTTGATGATGATATTAGAGAACGAAACGCCTTATAGCTCGAAATCCAGCACATATGTAATGTTCGCACGAAACAAGTGAGAAGGTGTAAAGACCATCGCTTTGCAATATGCTAGGAATAAATCAAATATCGAAATTTGGTGTAGAACAGGAAGTTAATTCGTTTGTCAATTTTTCATTTGTAAAGGCGGAGCCTCCTTTTATAAGGGCGCAAAGCCGTGGTTGCGTTCACTGTGTAAGTGGACACCAAATAGGCAACACGCGGGCACACGCTTCAGAAACTGCCACTTTTTAGTTTTTTTTCCGGCTGCAACAGGGCAGACAATTGCCAAGCGGTCAGCGCGAAGATGCTGCCGATCGAACTCTGTGGTTATATTCAAATTCTAACGCACTGGAAGACGATTTTTTAGGAAATGCGAGCGTTGGTGTTGGGAATCAATGACCGCTGGCGATTTGAACGGACCGTCAATCAAACGCTTGTATAAACTGTATTTGCAGAATTAGCAAAAGATGCCAAAAGGTTGAGATCAGTTTGTGTAAATTAATGACAGGGAGGAGAACACCACTAATGCGAGAACCCTGGGATTGACAATTGTGGCTTTAATGTTGACCTTGACCTGGTGTCACAAGTCGGACGGCCATGCCAAATATATTAAGTTTTACATTAAACGAACGTTTCAGTCAGGCATATTTAATTACAAACGAGATTACTCTGCTTTGTTTCCGAAACTGACGGCACATGGTCACCATGCTCCCCCCCCCTCCCCCCCCCCCCCATCCAAATAGAGCTGTTATGGAGTTGCGTGTGACAGAGTGGACAAAGTTTCAGGGTAACTACTTTTCGGCCAGATGCGTTCCTTATTGAAAATAAAATAATTAATCGATGGGGGTTGATAAACACGTAATTTGCAATTCTCTACAGCTCGATGTCTTTTCTTAATTTCTTTTTTCACTTTTCCCGAGATCAAGTTGTGCCTTTATGTAACTATCATCAACTGACAACTGTTTTACATCCACAACTGTCCTTGTGACAGACTTTCAAATCAGCCTCAGGCCGAGTAAAGAGCGGCTCAGCATGGACACTAACTTTGCAGTTTTATCAGAAAGTACCACAAGGGCAGGAAGGAGCACGCTTTTTACATGTAGACAAAAGCTATTGAGGAAATCGTCGACAGTATAGGCGCGGATGGATGTTTTTTTAAAAATGTATCAGTCTGAGTGAGACGGGATCATCACTAAAAATGTAACATTGTCGGGTCCAAACCAATATCGAAAATCGCATATCCGACATAAGGGGCAGTGTATCAAATTGCAATATTTGATTTTGTTGCACGCATAAGACAGAACACGTCGCACCAGTGCAACTACTTCATGCGCAATATTGCTAGTCAACACTCGTAAACATCAATTTAAAGCAAATTCCACACAATGTTTCTTTCTTTCCAAACTAGAAACATGCCTTGCCACAAAATGTATCGCGCACCTCGCGCAACTTAAATTTTCGAATTCATTCACAAAATCGCATCGGTTTATGTAAAATTAACTTGTAAAAGTCATTTCCTTAGGTCTGAAATCTGTAACAAAATGCAATTTAGACATAATTTATCATGTCTTTCTCTGATTTCCATATCGAAATATGGTTGGCCTAAAAATGCCACGGATTGTAATGCACGGCGTTACATGTGAAATGAGATGTTTTATATGCCAACTCTAAAACAAAATATGACGATATTATTGCTTCATCGATTTCGACATTAAAATTCGGTTAGCCTGAAATCGAAATGAAATTGTTGGACATAAATTCTAGTCCTCACTTTAATTAATTTTTTCAGCATAGCAATGGCCATTAGTCATAAACAGGCTATGTTGAAATTCTTAATGCTGGGCATGTGTTCATACTCTAGGGTCAGAATGGGAATGTTGTGTTGATACTCAGAACAAAAGGACTGAAACAGTCGGAGTTACTGTGCCTTTAATTCAATAGTATTGTAAGCCTAAGGAATGTATATAAGGTATGTAAAGCCTCGTTTCAAAGTATTGAATTTTGCATTTTGAATTTTGCATTTTGCATTTTGCATTTTGAATTTTGCATTTGGAATTTTGCATTTTGCATTTTGAATTTTGCATTTTGCATTTTGCATTTTGCATTTTGCATTTTGCATTTGAATTTTGCATTTTGCATTTTGAATTTTGCATTTTGCATTTTGAATTTTGCATTTTGAATTTTGCATTTTGCATTTTGAATTTTGCATTTTGCATTTTGCATTTTGAATTTTGCATTTTGAATTTTGCATTTTGCATTTTGCATTTTGAATTTTGCATTTTGCATTTTGAATTTTGCATTTTGCATTTTGAATTTTGCATTTTGAATTTTGAATTTTGAATTTTGCATTTTGCATTTTGAATTTTGCATTTTGCATTTTGCATTTTGAATTTTGCATTTTGCATTTTGCAGTGCAAAATTCAAAATTCATTACTTGGAAACCATGACTTATATACTTAATACATATCTTAGGCTTATATGTAATACAATTGAATTAAAGGCCCAGTAACTCCGACTGCTTTTAGTAGTTTTGTTCTGTGTATCAACAAAACATTCACATTCTGACCCTATAGGATGAACACATGTCCAGCATTAAGTGTGTTGTGCAAAGCCGCTTTGTGCTGTAATAGGGTATAAACATAGTCTATTTTAACTTTTGTGGTCTATACTGAGACCAAAAACACAAGAAATACGATATTCGACTAGGCATGGCGAGTAAACATCCTCTTCATTACATGTTATAAACAAATAAAAAAGATATCGAGCTGAACTATTTCGTATTCTTTGGTTTTTGGAAAAGAGATGCAAATTGAATGTGCTGTTAAATTTATTTTTGAACTCCAGGCATTATTGTTTTTCATGAATTTTGCTGCATTCATCATTAGAGTTGACGTTCAATTGTCGACCACTCACGATTTAGCAGAAATTAGAAGAATGCAGGCAGTGTAAATTACTTGCTATATAACATTACTTGTTTAAAGCTCCCTGAGCAGAATCTTTTGGCTGTTTTTTCAGAAATTTTGTTTTGTGGTTTCCACTTCACTTTCTGCATTGAATCCCTAAACTGCCATTTAATGCCAAGTATTTAGCATATCAACGTAACCTATATGAGTAAAATCTCCATTGTTATTGTTGAAAATTGTATTCAAGTCCGGATTAGAATTCATTTGTAAACAATAAACAATGATCACTACACACATACAAGCTGTATTGTTAAAAAGGATACTCGAAATTTCAGCATGATAAAGGATTGGGGTCAGACACGGTAGTTGATATACAGAAGCAGGGTACTGAAAAAAAGTGCCACAAGTTACAGCTTATGTCCCTTTAATAACAAGCTCTATGAAACCTTAGTTCCCTGAATATTAGGTTTACATATACAATATTAGGTCAACATGGTCAAATGTAAAAATACCACTATTTTTCTGTTATGCTTACGATGGCTTGTCGTATCCCTATCACTTGTATTCCGAAAAGACCGTAATATTGACTAAAAGGAAGTATTTTAACCTGTATAGGCAACCCATAAAAAACTGACCATTTGTTGTCATATCATCAGAAAATCAGCCATGCCGCTGTAATTATGTCGTCGCCAGATTGATACTTTTCACGGCCCAGATCACAAACAAATACTTTAGATCGAAACTTTGAGATGAGAAAGCAATCTTTGATGAAGAACTCAAAATAGTTATGAAAATCTAGCCATCATAAATATCCGACCAAGATGGCTTCTGTCAAGCCTCGTTTCCAAGTATTGAATTTTGAATTTTGCATTTTGAATTTTGCATTTTGCATTTTGCATTTTGAATTTTGCATTTTGCATTTTGCATTTTGCATTTTGCATTTTGAATTTTGCATTTTGCATTTTGCATTTTGAATTTTGCATTTTGCATTGGAAGAACTCTCTCGGCCATCGTACGAATCTCAGGGATCAAATGGTTGTTCACATTCATCAGAAGAGGGGGAATAGATTTGATGAATACTTTCGAGTCGAGTTAATAAAATCTGTATAATTCACTCTCAATAGTAGACTCGTTTGTATATTATTCTTAGTCCATCGATTATGGTATCTGATTGAGATATATAAATATATATATATATATATATATATATATATATATATATATATATATATATATAATGGTTGTTGGAGAATTGATTTTACAATTTCATCTCTACAACGTTGTTTCGTGAGTGGCGAGACTCACTGATCAGGAGACTAGACTGGAGTGAATCTACATTAGGTACACATCGCTGGTTACGCAGATGGTGGAATTTTGGTGGAGATTGACAGTTGTTGCGTAACAATATATTGCTGCTGTTGTGAATATTCATGTTACGGAGAGGACTGATTTACTTCGTTGGATGTATTTAGGCGTTACTAGTTGTTGCATAACAATGTCTTCCTTCTGTGACGGCATGATGACACAAGTTCATTTCTTTATTGAGTGTGGAACATTCTGGACGGCGGATGATAATAAATTTTTCTGTTAAACAAAGGTTGCACCGCTTGTTAGTACTGTCATATGGCTTGGCTTTGGCTAAGACCTTCAATGAGATAGTGTGCGTGATGTTGTTGTCCTTTTGCGTCCAAATGTGTTTACTGAGTTCGGCGGAGTTTCTGGAGCGTACATGTCGGAATATTGTAATGTGGTTTCTGTATCTTGTCTTGAAGTCGTTCTCTGTTAGCCCAACGTACGTTTCGGAGATGTTGTTGTCTGAGCGTGTGACTGTGGCTTGGTAGACGATGGAGGCTTGAAGGCACGAGTTACCGTCGAGTGGGCATGTGTCTATTTGTCGGCAGTTGCATGTCTTGCTGTTGTTGGTCTCGGTGGTATTGTTGTTGCGATGTGGTTTCAAAATGCGTTTGTTGTGGCTGTCGATGATCTGCTTCGTGTTGTTCATGGTGCTGTAGCTGATCTTTATGGTGTTTCTGTTGAATATTTTTCTGAGCTTGTGATTTACCGGAAAACATTTGGCTACTATGGAAAGGAATCTCTGTCCGATGTTGGTGCTTACATATATCGAAGTATACAGATGTCCTCGTGGGAAATTACAGTGCAAACGAGTGCTAAAGAGTAACTTGATGCTTACCGCCCTCTCGAAGTACGTCTGGTCCCTCAAACAAAAGAACCAGGTGTTTGACATTTCATGGTCAATTATTGACAAAGCATCAAGTTACTCTAACATAAGGAAGCGATGTAATCTTTGTATATCAGAAAAGCTACACATTATCAGTGCTGACAAATCTACGCTGTTAAACAAACGCTGGGAGCTGGTTTCAAAATGTCGCTACCAAAACAAATATTATTTATCAAATTTTAACACCACCTACAAATAGAATGATACGCCTCGATCACACATATATAAGACTGTTGAGCTAAGAATCCTTTCACTACTTCTTCTGTCTGATGATTGCAGGATACTTGAAACTTAAGTAACACATATCATTACTTTGCACTTGAAGTAAATTTTGTAATTATATATATATATATATATATATATATATATATATATATATATATATATATATATATATATATATATTACACAAATTAGTTCGTGCAAAGTAATTATATCTGTAACTTAACTTTCATACATCTTGCAATTTTCAGACTGATTTTCTTTAGTTCGGTTCTTCACGCTCATATACACGGTAATGACGTTAATGACGTACAATTATACTATAACCTTTCGATAAATAATATTTGTTTTGATGGCGACACTTTCAAACCGATTTAGAGCGTTTATTAGACAAAGATTAAATCGCTTGCCTATAATGCTTATATCAGAGTAACTCGATGCGCTGTGAATGATTGACCAAGATACATCAAATTCCTGGTCTTTGTTCTTGAGAGACAAAAATACTTTGATAGTTCAGTCCTGTTCTCATACTCTTTGATTGCATGTGATCAGCGAAGCGTATCTTGAAGGGATTATCAGTGAAGTCTAAGTAAACCTCTTTATTGACTCCGTGTTGAGGCTTTGGCCTTGTAAATGACACTTCTGTAACCAACATCACTTACAACGATCTCTGACAGCGCAGTTTATTTAAGAATGAAATATCATGTGTGTGAGTCTTAGCACATACATACATACATACATACATACATACATACATACATACATACATACATTTATGAGAGAAAAATATATACATATGCGTGTGGTATATTGCTGTACGTATGTTTAGAGAGAGAGAGAGAGAGAGAGAGAGAGAGAGAGAGAGAGAGAGAGAGAGAGAGAGAGAGAGAGAGAGAGAAAATCATTGTGAATGCAGAAAACAACATTTGCGAAAAGTCAGTGGTAATACAATACTGATACTGATAACTTTATTACACAATTGTAATACATTTTGATGTGCGATTGATTTAACTCTGTCGGATGTCGACGACTTTACCAGCTCATGCACTCTCCAGACGACAATACATCATGAATATTATTATAACCAAATGCTAAAGTGAAGAAACCTTGTGACATTCTTGACTTAATTACGCTGCGGAGCTAGCTCGATACACAATATTACACCATAACCACTCCACTAAGATTATCTTAGTATCTCTTAAAATTTAAAATACCGTGACTTGATAACATTTGATAAACCTCAAGAATAATTAAGTCATTGGTAGGTAAATGCAAAAGTTGAAACTTTTGAACGGTGATCTCCGAGAATAATAATTCACCGACGAATAGATGCAGTAATGCACTGTTTGAAATTAGTCTCAGTACTCGGCTATCACTAAATATTCGATTCTTAATACTACAAATAAACTACTCGCTAAAATGATACAAAACGATGTATTTTGTTTCTCATGCATATTTAAGAGACAAGTAAGTGGTGCAATACATAAAGTCTAAGTATAGTGAATACCAACAACCTAAGTAGGCTGTAAGCTGTAATGAAATGTTTAATATAATTAGTAAAATTGCGCTGCGAATCAAAAAAGATCGCGTAACACAGTTGAAGAGCTTCGAAGTTAAAGTGCGAAAAAAATCTCGCGTTAAATGTGAAGTCTAAGGCGGTTCTAAATTATGATTAAATATAGGGTTTAAAATATACAACTTCCACATTCAAAAGCTCATGTTGATAATAATTTCTAAGTCGTCTTATTAATGCAGTCTAAACAGGGTAAGTTACAATTAAGTGAAAGGTTAAATGTAAATACACTCCAAATTCCAATTCAAAAAGTTCCTGTTGATAATACAGTATACAGTTTAAGTTGATTCAAGTTGAATTACAAGTGTGCTTCCAGTTCAAATTGATCGTATATATGTATAATAAGAATAAAGGCGTTTACTTGAAAGATTTTCAATCCATCGTAGATCGAAGTAAATTTCTGACTCCATTTTGTCCTGGCCATTTCGCTTTCCTCAGTCTGACAATGTGACATAGCCCTTACATTTTGTGGTTGGCACAGCCAGTCATGTGACCAGACTTGTATCATCATACGCACGCCTTCAATCGAGCGTTCCCCACAACATGGTCCCTCTATCACGGTCCCCCACAACAAGGAATCCAGCGATACCCACTCGGACTTCTTTAATTGGTGAAATAAAGCTCTAGCAACCACCAACACAGATAAGGATTTGGTATTCGTCTGAGAATGAAGGCATTAAAAGTGGCGAACTGTACAAAGACTGTAAAGGAATACTGTACAGCCTCGTAGCCTTCCATAGCGAGGTGGAAACTTTCAGTTGGGAACAAAGCTTGCTCAGCAAGCTAGAGACACTTTCGGAGACCTTTTTAGGCGATCGTGCCAGAGACACTCTATTTCTGACATGTGTATCACAAAGTGAATTTCTAGAATCAGAGCGTAGATGGGTAACGGACAGAGTCTGAAGCCAATTAACATGAAATCGATGTTCAAGTTGAGATAAGACTCATTTCAGTTTTGAAATCGAACGTGTAGGAGAACACCAAACCTCAGAGTTCGACTGGAGAAAAATGAGAATGCCAGAAAAAAATAGAAAAATCATTGCGATGTACGATGGATTCGACTAAGTAAAGTCTGTGCATTTGTTTACACAAAAGGTCTCTACAAAACAAACATCATGGACACATATGATGATAAATGGTGTCCAATTAATAACACGCCCTCATGTGATGGTTGATCTGATAATAATGCACGCGGTTTCCGTCATTGCCACTCTAGTCGTTTGGAATTGTGTTCAAGTTGATACCAGTAGCAGAAATATGACATAAATTTGATGTAACTATGAATCGTTCCCTCTTCTTTTGTCAAATTAAATATATTAGCGCTTGGACATCTGATTCTAGAACTAAAACCACACTGAATTATGCAATGATGTAACTTGTTCATCGTTTGACGACGTTAGTGCCTTGAGCGGAGAAGAAAGTCGAAGTTTCTGAAAGTAATCCTTGCGGATAAAACTGGCCATAACGAACCGTTCTGTATCTTAACGTTGATAGGCTTAATATTGCATCGCCTTCCAAAGTCTCCGTAATGACTGCATTTTCATGGAGGTTACCTCCATGGCATTTCAAAATAGTGCTTTTGCATCGTTCTTCACAAATTTAGTGGGAATGAGTGAATTTCTCATTCACGCAAAAAGTTTCCTTTATTCGTCCAAGTCTGAGTTTGCCATTTTTAAGCTAACGGCAAACCACGAGAAGGAGAACGTCTCAAGTCAGTGTAATGCTCTTCTCATTGGGTCTGCAGCTATGTCTGTCAGCTAACATGATAATGTTCCCCTATTAACTGTGAAGGGATGTTTTAACAACATTTGTTGATTAGCAGCCCTAAATCTCACAGTTGCGACGGAGATGCAGTTTAGGTATTCAGAAGGGGACGACATCGAACACGACCTGACGTTAACAACTTTTAAGTCTAAAATACAGGTGTATTAAAACCGGATGACGTCACGACCTTGTTTGCTTTACAGGATACCAAAGTTTTACCAAGAAATGTTACCGCGTGTGTCGGGGACTCGCTTGGGAACTCGCTCACTCTCAGTAAAGTTTCTATCATCAGATGGCCGGCAATCAGGATAGCGTATATTCGTGATGGATCCTCTACTGTATTCATTCCTGTACGATTAGTGGTCCAGTTTGTCGCTTCAATATCTGTTTACACGCTGCACGTAGAGGTTTGTTCAAAGAATACAATATTGGATTGATTGCCGAGTTCAGGTGCGACAATCTCAGCACGTTTGCAGTGATCGTAATGGAGATCTGGCCACCACATCGTTTACATAATAAGGTGGTAAGCAAAGAGATGATGTTGATTGGACACCAGAAAAGGAGAAACGTCGCTGCTATCGACGCGGCCAAACGCACTGCGTGAAGCTCCTTTTTTGTGAGATGTTGTTGACTCGTCATCGAACCAGAGCTGGGCTCTGAAGCCTGTCCTGTTGCTGATACGTTCAGCGATGCTATTCGTCGATGCTGATCTCTAACCAAGAGGGCGATACGTGTGGTGCCGATGAGTAGAAACAAAGCAGGCAGAAGAAACTTCATGGTAAAGAATACGATGGCAAGTTGTTTTGGTGGCTTCTCTTGAAAACATTGCATATCGACTCGCACGCTCTCCGCTCGTGCTAATTTCTGTACAGCGTAGGCAGCCCAAGCAACGGGAAACGCCCATGCAAATGTCAATGTGGCACACACCGTCTTTCCTGTCACCAAAAACGGGTATCGAAACGGGTAGAAAATCTTGATGTACTTATTAAGTGTAATCAAGGCAACAATGAAAAGATTTGCTGTTTTTAGAGTTACTTGGATAGCCCGTAGAGTTGCACATGTCAGCGGGGATGGATACCACAGAATATACACCGTTGCTTCGTAGGGTACGTTCAGTAGCCCAACCAAGACATCACAAAGGCTCAAGGAGAACACAAAGAGGTAATCATAATTGTTTCGCAGTTTTCGGTAAGTCAAAATAGCAACAAGAATCAAAGAGTTACTTGCGATTATGGCCACAGCTAGGCCTATCATTAGAACAGCGCCTGCGTAGTCTGGAGACACATCTGGATCTGCAGATGTCGAATTACAGCAGTTGGTAGCAATCTGGTTGCTTGTCAACTTTCCAACCATCTTGATAGCTTGAGGTTCGGAGTCGTGCTAACTGAGACTGTCGCGTGTGTTCACCACTTATATAGGTTGCTGGACTAAAAGTGATTGGCTTGGTGGCAAACGGAACATTTTAATAGTTCAAGGGATGTCGTTTACACCTTCCATGGCATGTGCATCATTATGTATGCATTTATCATCGATCGGACATTGTTTAATTTTTTTCATTTTAGTGTCTTCGATCAAAGACAACAACATCATGCTTGTGTAATTTTCGAAAGTCTGAAAAAAAAACTTTACATGGCGATAAAAATATAACAATCTGAAACTACTTTTCAGTTTCATCTAGGAATATTCTGATACAAAAAACCTTCGTTATGTATTCAAACGACTGTATTTGCTTAGGTTTATTAGTTTCATTTCAGCAAGTCATGATCAAAGCGAAAATTGAAATTGCCGGAATTGTTGAGGTACTTATTTGAAAGATAAACTCCATAAACATTGTTACTTGTCAGAAACAACTACACTGACTCGGTGAATTTGACGTTGTTGTGAAATCCTCAGTTAAATTGACGCATCTTCCTAAACGTAATGGTTCAAACATGACTTGTTTAGACCGGTATAATAGATTTGCTCCCCTGAAATTAAAACAAAGGCAGTCGGCGTGGTTTCATAAAGTTTTTAACTCGGAATCAGTGAACCCGCGCTAGGCTGATGCCATGCTAAATTATCACGTTCATGAGATGTGCTATTGCCTTGAGATTCGAATGTGGAAAGCCTTGTCATCTGATAACTCATTCGTGAGTCTATTGTAAGGTTAGGTCCATTCACTTAGCGGTTTGCACGTATTACCTTACATTATCTGCCGCTTGACGGTCTTTTCAATTTTATTGTCGAAACTCAAGCGTTGAGAATGAAACGTTCCTTCAACGTCCCTTAGATAACGTAACTTGAAACGGGACAAAATGATGTTATATTACAAGTTATGAAGAGGTGTGAATGTTTTCCCCCAATGGAAACAACATTGATTACAAACACCCAACATGTTCTGCACATATAACTAACGTGTCTACACAGGCGGCCCAGGCACTATTAATAAGCTAATTATTGAGTTTTTCTGTGTTCTCTACCAGTTCCTCTCCTTTTCTTCATGCTCTGACTGATCGTAGTAAATAAAATAAATGACTAGCCTAACCTAGCCTCTTGACTCTTCATTTATTTTACACCCCATTACAAGGACGTTTATCTCACATATACACACATCTTGTAATTAATTAGTCAACACAACTAATTATGCTAATCCGTGGACTTATCAGGGATTGTATTGGTTGGTCAACATCGCGAAAGATAGGAAAGGTCGCATCTTTATCTTTCCAATGTTGACCAACCCTTGAAGGTTGCATGGTCGGCACTCTTCGGAAAAGCGAGGTGAGAGCTACCTGAGGCGAGGCGAACATGGATGACTTTCGTAACCGCTTCACGCCTTGAACAATATCCGTTGCCTGTCTGTTTCTATTTGTCTGTGCTCTAATTAATGTTGTGCAAGGTAGTGTGATCGATAGTTTTAATTCCACATTTCTTCAACAATTGTAAGTACTTGTATGTAACTTATTTCCCTTAGGTGTCGTCTTGTTCGATGTAATAGTTTGCATGGTAGCTGTCTGTTTGTGTTAATGTAGGTTTTATTTTGCTGACCGCTATGCTATTCTTTTATCTAACCTTAAAGGGTAAAAAACAAACAAAGTTTCTGACAGTTGTGTTTGTTAGTCTATCACAGTTTCTAGATATTCCCTACCTTCTCCATTTTTTAAATAAAAGATGTTCATACTTGACCGTCATAGATGTTCACACTTGTCAATAATTGCATACTGAAGTTACAAAACAGGACTGTTTGCCATTATTAGGAATAATAGTTTTGTCTTTTCAATTTTCCTTAAATTCTGCGATCATCTGCGTTACCGACTAATGGCTCTGTAATGCAACGAGAAGCATGAAAACCTTGGCCTTCATTCCATACATATTACCAGATAGGAAGTTCAAGTCTCGGCATGACGTAAAGCATGTGTGGGATGACGGCACAAAATTCCATTTGATTTTCTATATTTTCCGCAAACAAACAGTCTGAAACATAAAACAGACTTAAAGGGAGGCCGTCGTAGGAACTTCGCCCTCAGCTCGCTAGGGACCCTACGACCGATGTAAACACTACCTCCAAGGTACATTGGTGATTGATGAAAGTTTAACATGTTTGTCATAATGTACGTCGTAAAAATTTAATGTTGCAGCTATGCCGACATGATGCATCTATATATAGAGCTTGAAATACATTGTTTGTAGACAAGAAAGTTGCACATGCGCAGTTCCGACGACCGCTTCTCTTTAAATCACCGTGCTTGGATAATGCCGAAAAGTTAAAACTCTGTTTCCCAACTCAGACATTCAGTTGCACCGGGTGGCGGGACGCTGACACTTCGTCTGGTACGTAGATTCTGTACACATGGTTGTACCATATGTGAACTTTTAGATGAAAGAAACCAAGGCTACCGATAGATTTTTTTCGAAAGAATTCTTTGTCCGATGACCGCAAACAACAGAAAATTCAGAAAACTTCGGAACTTCCCTACGTTCAGTCTACGAGTACTTTGGACTAGACAACTTTGGTGACATATTCGGTGGTTTTCCTCATTTAGAAAAGAGAATATACTGAAAGAGTCACGCTAGAGTCCGAACGTTTTGTATTTTTGAATTGTTTGCGTTCAAATTTTCCGCATTGACACAGAGCTGAATATAAGGTGAAGACGTCACTGAATTTTAAGGATCAGTTTATTTGAGTAAATGTAAGTACTTGTATCAGTAAATTTTATAATAGGACCAAAACTTTGCACAATGATCCTCGGCTTTCATTCTTGAATCACGCGGGAGATGAATGAATGATACCAAAGTAAAGATTCCTTGAGAAACATTTGAGCAAACTTTAAAAAAAAATTCTGGTTTAAGGGGGTTCGTCACTAAGTTCCCATCTGTATAGAATTTGATAATAGGATGGAGAGAGCGGCCGAGTCTTTCATCGACACGTTTGACAAGGTACAAAAACAGCAAGATTGGTACTTGACATCAATGTTTGAAGGACATGCCCTATACTCGTGTTGGCGGCACGAAACGCGGTGATTCATGACAAAGATAAGTGGAAACACTTAAAGAGGCACTCCCACTTGGTAACATTTTTAAAACACATTTTTTAATGCCAACGGTCGATATTTGACATGGCGACTGCGCGCGGATCGCGAGATATCGATAAAAAACATGTCCTCAAAAAAAGTTAAAGTTTGAATTCCGGTGGCCCACCTGAATTCAGCTTCCGAACATAGAACGTTCGGCACTGGGGCCATTGTCAACTAAGCTATGGAGTACGAGTCTACGCTGACGCTGTTGTACGCCACAGCAGTACCACTCTCGTCGGTGAGCGGTCATGTCCCATGGGAGAAAGCCGAGTCCTACTGACTCGGCAAAATAAACGAAAAACAAAGTTTGCTGATTTCACCAGAATTCGCATAGGTAACTAGCACAGATAGGTGCGGTTGATAGTGGCCGCCGCGTGGTATGCGCGCATACCACACACGGCGGCCGCTATGTATCGAACCACGCGTAACTGTGTGGCAGGCGACAAAATGTAGTCATCAGAGGCAACTAATATTTTACACGTAAAAACTGATATCTGAGTGGTCTTGTTCAAAAATTTAATACAACTGATTGAGAATAATGAAAACGACAAAAACTAAGGAGAAGTTTTAAAAAAGAATTACCAGAGGTAAAGGCATTGCTTATGATGTATATAAAGTCATCGCAGTAGGAGGTAAATTAATTGCGTCATTCGAACGTTTTGGACTCCTTAGAATATCGTCAATCAGCACAACAACACACTTTCGGGGGATTTTGGGTCATAACCAGAAACGATCGTAAAACTTCGGGATGTAAAAAATACGCTCGGGAAATGACATGTTTTTATCGATATCTCGCGAACCGTGCGGAGTCGCCACGTCAAATATCGACCGTTGGCATTAAAAAATTGTGTTTTAACGCAAAGAAACGACACGGAGACAGGGCTTGGCCGAAACCCAGGGGCGATGGAACATCCGGGCGTCGTGGCGGCCTTTCCCGTGAAGCCAGTCGCAGATTTGAATGACCTCAAGGGAGGGCAACGTGTTACCCAGGATGCACCTACTGCCACGGCGGGGATGCACGGCGTCGTGGCGGCCTGGAAGATGACACGGACCCCTTGCGGGATCATGCCATGCATCGGGCAACGTGGTACCATGGTCCCTCCGGATCCGCGACAGCAGCCCCCAAATTAAAGCCAGCCCTCAGACCTGGAAGTCGTACAACTGATTATGGAACATCCTTAGGCGACTGCCACTATGTGTCAGGATAAACAACCGTTTATTGTGAATAGTTCATAGTTCATAGTCCACAGTTCGATGTTTAATCAAGTGACGTGTACAGTTCCACATATTGTATGCCCAACTTTGCTAACATAGTCATGTAGAGTTTGTACTGTAGATCGAGTGTCGTTAAAGTCCCACTAACTAGTAGGTGTTTCTAACACCTCATGTCCTAGAGACTACTTCCTTGTAGCAAGCATGCGAGGCACAGAGTCTAGAGTCTCTTTCGCTGTCTTTATGTAGACCTGGTACGCATCACTCCGCCATCGTCCTAGCGTCTTTATTAGCCAATCTGGTAGGCCAGCCTCGGCGGCGGTTGTGGCAGCACCACTTCTAAAGCTATGTGTGGTATATAGTTCCGCACTTTCAATCCCTGAATGCACGAGCAGCTTTCTCAGGTAGTGCGTCAGCCTTTGACGCGTGAGCCACGTGCCATCAGCAAATTGGAAGACCGGCACCGCTGTATTCGTAAGGCAATGTGATCGTCGGTATTTTGCAAAGGCGTTGACCGCACAGACAGATGTCCCGGTTGGCGCAATGCGGAGTACGTACCCACGTCGATACGGGTCAGTCTTAGAGGATTTCAGTCTCACTTCTAGTACACTGCTCAACACTATGTCTTGAGCAAGCAGCGTTGTGGCTGGGTCGAACTGCAGTGGCCCAGCCGCAGTGAATTCACTCACTCTCAAGAATCCGAAGAAGGCGAGGGTGAAGCTTGCCATAACATGACCTTGTCGTGATCACACAGGCCTTCCCACGATCGTAGGCTCTCCTTTAGGTGGCGAAGTACGTGATTGTGATTGGCAGACGCGGCCGGCGCACATCACCGATACTCCTCCGGATCCCTTGTAGCGTGCGCTGCAGCAACGCATGGGTGGTGACATCGTCTTCATAGCCTAGCTCGACGTGCTTGTGCATTGCCCCCGCAAGGTACACCTTGATAGTCTTATATGCGAGGCCCGGTCTGCAAGATTGGTGACAAATAGGATTGCCGCCCTAACCGTGATGGGCGTTGCGCGTAGTCCGTATGATGAGCAGAAGTTGGCGTAGCATGTCTGGCCTACCTGGTATGTGCGTCGCGTGTTTTCAGCAACACTGTTGTGAATGTAGGCCGTGGCCAGCGTCATCAGTTGCCGCATATCAGGTGCAATGGTCGCAGGTGCTGCGGTACTGGCGTGGGTTGTGCTTGTGCCTCGGGTGCCAGCGTTCTGAATCTCGGCATCTGTGAACGAGAAAGTGAGTCAGCAATTGAGTTATCAGTTCCGTTAATGTGGGCTATCAAGACATGGAAGTTACCTTTGGCTGCCTGATAAAAGATGCCTCTGACCAGGTGCATGATCTTCAGGCATCGGGCTGAGCCTTTTTCCAAATATGCACTACCGTTTGGTTGTCACAGTGAAAGAGGATACGGCGGCCGTGCCACGAATGCCCCCAAATTGAACAGGCCACTAGTATTGGGTTACATCTCTTTCCAGGCGATTGAGGCAGTGAGTGAGGTGGGCCAGGTGACGGTAAACCAGTGGCCTTATGGTAACCACCACAGCCAATGGTACGGAGGCGTCGGTGAATAGATCCAGGTCGCGGGATAAGGTCCAGTTTGGCTCCAGGAATGAGGCAGTACCATTCCACGTTGGCAAGAAGTCGCACCACCACTTCGCGTCGAGGCGGAATTCACTGGACAAAATGACGGTGGAATTGAGTGCTTGAACTGTCACACTGAGGTCTAACATACGACGGAGGAATATGCGGCCAGCTGGAATGCATTTGCACGCGAAGCTGAGGGTGCCGATGAGGGAGAGTAGCTCTCGTTTTGTGCATGTTTGCCGCTGTAGCCAGGTCGGGAGAACATCGAGGAGGTCTTGAAATTTGTCATTGGGAAGCCGCAATGTCATGGAGATGGTGTCAATGATAATACCGAGGAACGTTATTACCGGGGATGGCCCTTCAATCTTCTCTGGTGCGATTGGGATGGCTAGGTCATCACAGGTACTGAGCATTGTGTCCAGTAGATGCTGGCATTGTCCGGAGTGAGGTGGGCCGGCCCCAAGGTAGTCGTCCAGGTAGTGCAACAAGTCCTTCGTCCCTGCCCTAGATTGAATGATCCAAAGCAGGGCTTCGGTAAAGGGGTTGAAAAGGAATGGAGCAGAGCGTAAGCCGAAGGGTAACACGCGATCAAAGAAGTAGAGTCCTTGCCATTTGAAACCAAGGGGGTGCCAGTCTGCTTTTCGAACGGGGCATAGGCGGAATGCATTTTTAATGTCCACCTTGGTAAGCAAAGTGCCCTTGCCATGTCTATGCACCATGGCGACTGCGTCGTTGACACGGGAGTAGGTGAGGGTGTAGTCATCCTTGTTTATGTTGTAGTTGACAGAGTCATATCTCGGCCTTGATAGGTCCATGATGATTCGATGTCCCCCAGACTTTTTGGGCGCAACCCGAGGGAGTGATGATGAAGTTCGGTAGTGGTGGTGTGCGGAATGGGCCAACTGTGTGGCCTGATTGAATTTCCTTTTGTATGGCTTTGGTAACAACCTCAGGGTCTCTCATGGCCGAGTTTGCGTTGCGGGTGTAGCGTGGCCATTGGTCCCGGTGAAGCCAACGTTGGCGCCGTAGGTGAGGTCATGGAGTAGGGTGGCAGAGTTCGGGTGGCCTTTAAGGGCTGTGGCTAGCTTAGCGAGGTTGATTGGTGTTGTTGGCTGTAACGTTTCGAGTATCGCCGGACTGGCGATCATTCCCTCGAAAGGGCTGGGGTGGCTGCTGACCTGTGACCAGGTGGTGTTGTTGAGCATTGTGGTCAGGTGAGGCGCACACTGTGCATTTGTGTATTCTCCCATAGGGACAGGGGGTCTTGCAAGTCCCACGGTTGAAGGAACGACATACCTGTTGCTGTTGTTGTTGAGTGGAGTCAGGCTGTTTCTTGGCATTGGTATTTTCCCAGTAGTAAGGGTTCGTGGTGCTGTTTGGACGTCTGTTGCACTCGGTCTTGACGTGACCTCGTTGCCCACATCCGAAGCATGTGGGGATCAGTAGGTGTGGGTGTTGTTGGAAGTGGAAGAAGTGCAGCTCTGGATCCGGCTTGCCCCAGTTCACCTGGTCAGGGTAGCGTGCCGCATTCAGGCGGAAGGCTTTGTCGTAGTTTAGCCAGGCCTCAGGTTTATAGGCAGCTGCCTGTGCTGCTATGAAACGGTGGTAGTTAGCCAGGGGGATAGCTAGGTGCGGATGGTAGAATGATCTATACATCAAGAAGGTACTGTAACACTGAGACCAGATCTCAAAGTTGTCAATGTTCTTTCGTTTGACTTCGGTGGTGAACGTAGCTATACCCGGGTTGTCAGGATCAAAGGCTATTTGTGTTTTTGTGGCCCTTGATGCGCTTGGGGCAAGGGCATCGGGGTGTAGCTCACTGAGGTCGATGAACTTACCGATGTTCGCCAGATTGTTCAGAGTCGTTTGCTCAACGTATGGTAGAAGGAGGTCGGCTGGCGGCGTAGCTGCTGGTGCGTTAGCCGGTGTTCCCGAACGAGGGGGTGGACGCCGCGTTGTTTCTGTGGAACTGGGAAGCTGGGTCCGCTGCAACATGGGCGCAGCCATGTTGGCTGTTATGTTGTTATGAGGCGCGCCTCCTACGGTGGGTTGATCCAGGAAGTGATGTACGCCATCAGCGGTGACCAGGTCAGTTGTGTGGGTCGCTGTAATGGCTGGTTGTTGTTGTGTTACATGGTACGCCTGCTGTTGGTGAGTCTGCGAGTGGGCCGGTCGGGCTGCCCGCTCCACACTGGTCTCGATGATCGAAGCAGGCGATAGAGGTCCAGTATCTGTGTGAGCGGAAGTGATAGGGTGGCTTGATGGGTGATGTGCCGTCAGGCCAGCAGCAACGGTCGTTGGACTTGCAGGTCACGTCGGATCGATTCGACGGCTGTGGCGATTCCGGCCTCAATGAGTTTGGAGATGTGGTCTGTCGCTCCCTGCATTGGTACTGCATCGGGGTTCGAAGTGGTAGGGCGCTGGTCATCGGGTTGAGCCTGTTGTCTCCTTACCAAGTAGGGATCAAGGTGCTTCGGAGTCCGCTTCGGTCGCGATGAAGATCGGCGGGCAGCTTGCCCGGTCTTTTTCTTTGTTTTACCCATGGTCGGGATGCGAGAAGGATTTGTGATGTGTACGTTATCGTTGCAGGAGCTGAAGTGGCGGCAAATGGCTTTGGCCAAGGGGGGTATGCATGGATAGCTGATGGTCAGTGATGCGAGCAGATAACGGGTTGGACGTCATGCAAGGCATGCATGGCATTCATATTTGATAGTGAGGGGGGGCAAGAAGCAGCTGTGATTCGAGAGGCAGGGTTCATTGTGTGTTCAGCAGAAGCGTGAGGCGTGGTTGTGAGGCAAAGGTAGAATGGCCTGCGTCTCCGTGCCCTTCCCCGCGTTAACATGATTATAGCAAGCCATAATCATCCATTAAAAATGTTACCAAGTGGGAGTGCCTCTTTAACAGATATCTAAGATATCTAAGCGATTATAGAAGACATATTTATATATGTTACAGCAACACCAACACGGCACCCGGGCATAAATGATTGAAAGATAGCGTCAATGGTAAGACTGGGATGGAATTCAAAGAGAAAGCCTTGGTCAAAAGATTCGCCAACGCTTATCAGGAAATTACTAGGCAGACTTCATAGTAAAGGCCATGAAGCAGAGTATTGATCTTGATCTTTTCATTTTGAAACATAACACTGAAGTAGAGATTTATTGGCAGAAGGATCCTTTAAAACAGTTTAGAAAGTTCCAATGACATCTTATCCGATCAGAAGTCTGTGTGGGATTCTTCAGAAAGCATAGTGCAGTAGTTTTCACACTTTCACAAATTTCATTGATCAGACTTTGAAACAGATATACCAGTGAAACAGTCCTTTTTATAGTTTTCGGATAATTTAGTCAAAGATTGAAAGACGGTGTTAACTATTGAACTTTACGGAACATTTATTATCACAACAAAATACACTATTTAATACAACTACAATCCTCGCTTACGAAATTCTTCGTGATGTGTGTCAATGTTGTCAAAGTCTACAAAATGACCCACTTTAAGTTTTTCTCTATTTCAAAGCGTGAAGAAAGAATAGACGTTCATGTAACCTGGTGAACGATTTTCGACAAAAGCATCACTCAAACGACGATCGGATGCCTTCCTAAGTAAAATTTTCGAGCTCAGGATATGATGTAGACGATGAATGTTCTTCCACCTAAAGTCGAATCGGAGAAAATGGACAAGCAATGAGCATATGTCGGCCAGAAAGGCCTAATCATGGTCCCGGTATTGCCAAACGTACGAAATCCATTCCTAGATTTTCTATATCCGTTTGGTTGCAATCACACATTCCAACCACTGGCAAACAATTCTTTGCATTTTCAGACAAAAGTTTTGATAGCACCACATTTTCAACATATTCACGATTTCCGCGGTGATTGACAAGTGTACGTCTATTGAGATCGAGATGAAAGCAATGAGCGCGGATGTCATAGACACCACAGGCGACCCAAAAACTATTAATATGCTTATTATTGAGTTTTTCTCACTGTTTTCTCTGTCAGTTCCTCTCCTTTTCTTCATCACAGTCCCTCAATTTTTAAGCGAAAGTATGTTCGGCAAAGTTTGTGTTATTGTAGTCATGTGGTGCTGAGTGGAATCGGCATGCTGGCGAAAACGGGAAAGTTTTGAGCTTCGGGAAAGTGAGTTTTACCATTTTAAAAATTTCTCTCACATTTTTATGAATATATAATGAGTGTGTTTCAACCAAATTTGAAAATCTTCTATCGATACTGTCTGGTTTTACTCAATGGTTTACGGTCAGTCATATCGTCTATTAAAAGTTGGTCATTGAAGGACGTGTTTATGAAACTGCGGGCGTGTTATGTTTTGATTGGCGTGAAGCAGTGTTTCTGCCCTGAGAGCTCACAAAGTAAGTATGGTTGCTACGCGACTTGCAGCACGACGCTATCTCGTCGTACTTTTTGCATAATCTCGTGCAATTATCAACCACGAACAAAGGTCTCAAAAATCTAACTCCTGTGAAGCTCATTTTAATATGAAAAGGCCATACGTCTACCGAGACGACCATGGAACAAAAGCCATGCCACGTTGCTCGTCTGTTTCTTCTATTTGTCAGTGATAAGAGAGACAACAGCACACCCCTAGAGCATCTCCTGCCAGATTTCACTCCGTACAGACGCGCGCTTTTGTTTGTTTGATAACCAGTAATTACTCTTAGTAAGCGCAATTAATCGAGCAGAGTTCTCAATACAGCAAAATCTATTGAATAATGCCAGATATATGAAATTAAATATAAGAATGACACGAAAGATTCCCAAAACTAGCTACAATCCCTTGTGTACTTTTGCAGAGCTCGAAATTAGCGGTAGTCCCGTGTCCACAGACCAACTTTTCCCTGGGGCTACCAAAACCCATGAAATGGTAGCCCACAAAGACTACCAAAGCCTGGGACATGAAATTACTTAGTGGGCGACATGATGTTGATCGCTGTGAGATGACGCCCATGCAGTCAAACCAGCTGAACAAAGAAAGGCCAGACTATGACTTTGTTATGCAAATTAAAAGGCGACAGTGCAGTCGAATTTGTTGCGTCAAACCTTCAATAAAACATCAGTATCTGAACTGATGTACTTTGATGACAGGCTCGGAAAATGATGGCCAATAAAAATTCATTTTCATAGTTATTTAATCACAATGCTTCACCCACAATTGAACACAAAATTATTCAAACTGGAAAGAAAAAAGTGCCGGACCATCCACAAATTACGCTTTCCGAAGTGTAAGAGATTATGCCATGATGTAGCCAAAATTGCTACGAAAGTACATGATGTAATAATGTAATAGGAACATGACTGTACCAAGTTGCCATCCTGAAATTCATAGCCAACCTATTTTTAGCAATGTTATGTTTACGCGTGCTGAGTGGAAAGTCGTTGTCATGGCGAACATCAAAATTTGTATATAAGCTCTGCGTATGTGTGAATATTTCGTGAAACTTTGAGGCGTCACCGTTGTCCACTACATATGCTATACCGTTCTCCTAAGGCTATGATCTGCAGGTATTGATATCAAATGACTAGAAAATTCACTTCCTGGATAGAATCATGCAAAATAAATCTTTCATTGTCTAGATATACATTAAATATCTATTACAAAAAACTCTATATTCATGCATGGGCTACCAGACCTTGTCACAGGGCTACCAAGTTTAGAAAATTGTAGCCCAATGGGACTACCGGGGAAAAAGTTAATTTCGAGCCCTGTTTTGTATTGGAAACCTTTAAATTTTGTAAATAGCAACAAGTATCTCGGATATGTCATGTCTTCCACCCATGAAGATGATGCGGATATGCAAAGGCAGCTCCGATATTTATATTTTAGAGCCCATTTTATTGTTCGTAATTTTAGCAACTGTTCTCAGAAAGTGAGTTGCACTCTTTTTAGAAGTTTTTTTTTGTATACAGTGTTGACAGTTTATATGTTTGGTGTAAATATACAGAAAACAAATGCCCAATTTGAAGTTGGCCTACAATAATACGATGTGGTTAGATTTTGATCTTACACGTGATGTTTGTATCAGTCATAATTTTGCTATTAGAAATATTCTTAATTTTACCTCATTGCATTGTAGGATGTTATTTGCATTTTGACAACGTCTGTCGGCTAGCAGAAATACTGTTATTTACAGCTGTTACACTCAGACTCTAATTTTCATTTCAGCTTTTGAAAACACAGTCGGAGTACAAAATATTCTCTGCTACCCATCTTATTATAAAGTTTGGTAAAGGGGAGGGTCATATTTAGGAAAAGAAATTGTGGAAGGACATCATGTAAAACTACGAACATACTCCGTTGTCTTCCGGCCTAACCGCTTATGATAAATTAAAGCTCCTTATCGACAATCTCTAGCTACAATTGGCAAAGGTAGCTCAATACATCATATTACATGTGTCCAACATCAGCCAGCACGAAGAAAATAGCCCACAAAATACCCTTAAAAAATTTGAATACAAAAGAACGAATAACATCGAATAACCCCTCATGGATAATTATGTGTCAGGTAGATGCAAATGAGGGATTATTTGAGAAAGTATCTCAACTTTGAGAAATGAAGGATCCCATTTCAGAGCAATTTATGCCTGTGGATAGGAGGACATTCCCATAGTAATTTTGCAGTTGTACAGGAATTGGACTGTGTTCCGTACGAAATGCCACAATTATCACTAATATGAAGATTATCTGCAGCCCCAACACAATACAGCAACCTCAATGAAGATGGCACTCGTCATGCTTAATTTTCGATGATTCGACAGTGCGACAATTGGGGATACTGGATTCACATCTTGCCTCAATTTTCTTCTCTTTAAAAGGCTTTAGGGCGCAAGAGTCATATGACCTGTGACAGTGAACATGCAACGCTAGGGGACTAAACGCGGTATTAATCCATGTATTTTGGCTTAAATCGACTATCAGATCTTTGGGATACCCATTGTTTGCGGAGCAAAAGTGAAGTATGAAATATTGGGGATACAAAATGGAAAACAACTGGTTGGAGGGTCTTACTGTTGATGAGAAACTTGTCTGCAGCTGCTATACGTCTTGACTTGTAGCTTGAAATTTGTGAATTTTTCCGTGTTGTGATTTCGATAATTAAATGGATCTAAACTACTACTATCTTCATTTTTACATTGACGAAGAGAAATACAGATTTAACAGCACTGTGCTGTATTACTTACCGTACTTGAGTATTTTTAAAAGGATTCGTCATTATTTCGAGTGACTAAACTTTCAGGTTAAAGAAGTGATACAAAATCTAAGCATGTTCTTTGCATCAAGTAGGTGAATTTTCACGTGTTTAGTTTACCAATGTACATTAGAACGGTGATGCGCTGATGTAAAACCAAAGTATATTGAATACACAGAGTCAACATGTATTGAAAAGCAGCAGTCTAAATCGCTCCAAATTAAAAAGCTCGTATAACCGTCAAAGTCGGTTCAACGTTCAGTCTAGTAGAGGGCTTGGTTTAAATAAATTCCCTCCAAATTCAAAATGGTCTTGTGTAAGTTACAGTCTAAGATGGCTCAAAGTTGAAATTTAGCCAGTAAAAAGTATTGATGATGATGTTATTACGTTCTAAGTTCAAAATAACACCGTCTAAGCAGATAAGAACTACAATGACAATAAAGTGACAGGTTAATATGAATACAATCAAAAATTCAAAAACCTCACATTTATCAGAACACTGATTTCAAAGATTTCAATCAAAGACATATTGAAATAGACTTATGACCCCCATGGTGTCTTGGCCTATGATATGTTGTTGGCGCGACCATGAAGTCGACCATAGTGAAAGACAGTGGCAGCAGGAAGTGCATAATCATCATCTGACTAAACTCGTACGATACGGTGAAACTATAGGAAACTCTGGTGTATGCTACATCAAAGCAAGATTCATGCATTGAAGTCGACAGTTCTAGTCAAGATTAAGCTAAAAGATTCGAGTCATCGGCATCTTTGATGATTATATCCTTAAAATAACTTGTGAAAATGAGTATGAAGCGGCCTTTGTGCAAGTAGAGATATATGGTCATTGAATTCAACAAGCGCCAAGTGACACGATAAAGGTTTCTGCAGCTACTTCAAGCAGACCTATACAAACTGCAGCGACGTTCAATGGTCCTCCAGCCTCCGCATCGCCATCTGACATATTAACACTGGCATTGACGAGAAAAACTCGAGAGTGTATGATAAAACACATGTATACTGTTTCGTGCTTCATTACCACCATGGAGGATTTTACTCCTCTGAAAAAGAATGGTAGCTTGTTTCCTTTTCATCTTGGTATCATCACTGCTTTTATTAACTTCTTTAAATATGGTAGTAACAAAAACTTTCAAAATAATATACCATAATTGCCAAGATTCGTATACTGTACAAATCAACCTATTTCCTGTTAGAGAACATTGCATAGTACGTCATGTACAACACATGACCCTTGTGTCAATTCGCATGTGCAACAAGACATTGCAGACATTCCTGCATTTTCAACCTGTTCTGTACTTGTTTGTTATTGTCGTTTCACGTTGGCGTTATTATAAAGTGATTGAGCAAATAGAACTGTGTTCTTATTTACCTGTAAGCTATGCCCACTACACTTTTTAGCACTGTTAGACTGCTGTACACTTCGAGTCTTTGCGAAGTCAAAACGAATTTGATTCTATAAATCTTCAGATATAGCCCATTAACCAAACTTATCAACTAAAGATGCACGTGCACATTACAATTAATTCTGTACACCACACCCATCGAAATATAATCATAGCGACCTTCTTGTGACAACGGTATTGTGCACACTCATGTGACACTTTACCAACAGTTTCTAGTTACGACTTCAACAAAATCTTTTATGGAAGGAAGAACTTACACAAACGTGGATATTATCTCGTGTCCATGTTAGACTGTATCTGGGGTCTTTGGCCAAAGTTGTTCAATGATTAATTCGTAAGAGTAAAATTTTATGAATGAGTAAAGAAGTATACATGCTATGTAAACTCCGAATACAAAAAAGCTAAAAAAAAACAATGAACATCCTCATTCTCTCTAGCCCACCCAGGGTATTATGGTCCGACCCATATCATACACCGTTACGGCGGTCCGAACGATCACAACATTAAACCAGTTAATTTACTCTCGTTTTACACGGTTTTCTTATTGCCGGGATTGTTATGTACGAAGGTGGGTTCAACTTTCAAAGTCGGGGCAACGTAGGTTTAAATTTCATTTTCGAGACATCAAAGTGCGGAATTCTTCGAGTACGGAAATCAAAAAAGGAACTATACTGTCTACATCATACCTTCAAATGTGACTTCAAAATTACAACATAAGGAATGTTCTGCTGTAGGGTCATTTTTCTCGTGTGTACCGGATTTTTTTGCGGGGTGGAGGGATAATTCGAAGTTAAGAATTCCCATTTTGTCCTTGATGAGCCCAATCATGGTAAAACGTCGCCCCTCAACAAAAGTAAATAAATAAATAAATGAAATCACTAAACAAATATGTAGATGAATGAATAAATAAATAAATAACAGGGACAAAGCTGTTTCTTGTACGCGATTTTTGATGTTATTAGTTGACAGGGGCTGAGACGAAGCATAGATCTGTATTCTTTTTAGTAATAAACATCCGTGCGTGATGGATAGCTTCTGTTAACAATTTCTTTGTCATTGATGGGTAGAATTCTATAATGTCAAATGCAATGAAAGTTTTGTTTGCTTTCCGTTGAATGCTTTTGAACCAGTTTATGACATCTGACGTGTTTTTCAATTGATCTAGATTGGTTTTGGAGAGTACATCAAGCGGTCAAGAATTGTCTTGCTTATGGTGCCGATTTCTGTTTTGGATGTATGACGAGTCTGCAGGTTGGCTTATTCATGAGATTGTCCTTGTGGTCTTTTAGGGTGATGAAGGCTTCTTTCTTGGCTATTGTTTCAACCCTGTCTTCGATGTGTAGCTCTTCGGTGATGGATTTGGCCGCCTTGTTGATTTCGTGGATGTTATCATCGTTCACGTTTTTGTATGATTTGGTGATGTTCTCATGTAAGAGTTTGTCTTGTTTGAGCCATATTTGGAAGGCACATTTGACATCGCGGAATTCAACAGTTTCTACCATTTTCTGGACGTCGTCTTCAAAGATCTTCATCTCGTCATATAAACAATGATAGGAAACACTATATCGGACTCACAGACTCAACTTTCAAACAAAGATACACATACCACAAGTACACATTCAAGACAGCCAAGCACAGAAACAGCACAGAACTTTCAACATTCATACGGAAACTCAAAGATAGCAACAGAAGCTACGATATCAAATGGTCAATCATTGACAGGGCTCTCCTCTATTCAAATGAAACTAAACGCTGTAACCTGTGCATAACAGAAAACTCCATATAATCTATTCAGGCGGCAAATCGACCCTCAACAAGTGAACAGAATTCCTCTCTAAATGCAGACACAGCAGCAAATTCCTCATTGGCCGCAATGTATGTATGTATGTATGTATGCATAATTTATGTATGTATGTATGTATGTATGTATGTATGTATGTATGTATGTATGTATGTATGTATGTATGTATGTATGTATGTATGTATGTATGTATATGTGTGTGTGTGTGTGCGCACGTGCGTGCGTGCGTGCGTGCATGCATGCATGCATGAATGTATGTCTGTATGTATGTATGTATGTATGTATGTATGTATGTATGTATGTATGTATGTATGTATGTATGTTTGTATGTATGTATGTATGTATGAGTGTATGTATGTATGTATGTATGTATGTATGTATGTATGTATGTATGTATGTATGTATGTATGTATGTATGTATGTATGCATGTATGTATGTATGTATGTATGTATGTATGTATGTATGTATGTATGTATGTATGTATGTATGTATGTATGTATGTATGTATGTATGTATGTATGTATGTATGTATGTATGTATGTATGTATGTATGTATGTATGTATGTATGTATGTATGTATGTATGTATGTATGTATGTATGTATGTACGTACGGACGGACGGACGGACGGACGGACGGACGTATGTATGTATGTATGTATGTATGTATGTATGTATGTATGTATGTATGTATGTATGTATGTATGTATATATATGTCTGTCTGTCTGTCTGTCTGTCTGTCTGTCTGTCTGTCTGTATGTATGTATGTATATTAGAAAGCGTCGAGGGTCTATCACTATTCAATGGTTGGCTTTACAGACCACGCGATTGACTAATTTCAAATGCTCATTAAAATAGGAACCTCTGGAGCGTACCTGTCCTTGAAAGCGAGTAAAATCATTATACAACGACGTGAAAATCGCGGTCTTTTGAGCGATTTCGAGATGTGAGGTAAAGTAAACCCCACATAAGCTTTGTTGTCTCTATTTGAGGTCTCGTCATGCTACATTTAACTCGATCGCTCGTGAATAGAGAGTAATTTTAGGGCTCAGAAATTGGGATGCATGAGCTGGAAGGGGGCTGAGCTTGCACCCCTTGTTTAAGTGTATGAAGAGAGTGTACGTTAGCAGAGAGTTGTATCGGGCCAAGTAATGATAGTGTCCTTGTAGCGTTTCTTATGACATCTACGTTACGTTTGAAACATTAACAACAACACAACAGTTATTTTCGTCGAATTTTATTGGTCAACAACAACAACAACAACGCGACTAATAGACATAAATAACAATACAAACAACAACAAAAACCAGATGTCGGGCCAAGTAATCATGATAGTGACCTTGTAGCATTTCTTATGACATCCACGTTACGTTTGAAACATTAACAACAACACAACAGTTATGTTCGTCGAATTTTATTGGTCAACAACAACAACAACAACAACAACAACACGACTAATAAACAGAAATAACAATATAAACAACAACAACAACCAGATGTCGGGCCAAGTAATGGTAGTATTCTTGTAGCGTTTCTTATGGCATCTACAGTACGTTTGAAACATTAACAGCAACACAACAGTTATGTTCGTCGAATTTTATTGGTCAACAACAACATTAACACATAAACAACAATACAAACAACAACAACAACCAGATTTCTGGGTTCCCTATGGTCAGTCTTCAATCATGTTTGCTGGGGCGAAACTTTGGAAAAATTTACCTAACACTCTACGTGATATTCAAGGGAGAAATAAATTTAAAACAGAACACAGAAAATTTCTTTTACAGAAAGACTCTAATTTGTAAGACGACTACATTATTATTTACTCTGGTAGCTTTTGTTTTAGTCAGACCATGACTGTCTCGTTTAAACTTTCCTATGTTGTGGCCCTACTTGAGAACGGTTATTTGTTATGCAAATATTTGAATGTTTCTCTTCACACTCCATTTGATGTATTTGTTTATTGTTAACTGCAGCTGTCAAATTCTTCTATGTTATTAAACTAATGTTCTGATTGGCTAGACTAGATTAGTCCGTTTTGGACTATTTTCTAGCCTTTTACCTAGTTATGAAAACACTGTTTGATTGCATACAATCAAAACACACATTTGTTTGATTTGTGATCATACCTTTTCTAGGTGAAATAAAATCATATCATAGCATAAATCATATCAATAAGCCAGTGTTGATTTCAGCAATACGAAAATGAACAAACAGTGGGCGAGTAGATTCTAAGGCAGCCTTAGCGCTGTGCTTTGTTCAAAATCCTAAGTAATGCTTCTACGGAAACTTGATTAAACCGTTTACGCGTGACATCTTCACAAATTCATTTATTCGCTAAATAAAAAAAAATTCTCTAAAATACTTATACCTTTGCAGAACGTTGTGATCATCACATTAAAATACTATATCTATATGAACTCCCACATGTAACAATAGCACATATTGTTCAGCATTGTCTGTGATGTGCATTCACATACGGTACGGTAAGGTACGGTACGGGCCATGCAGGCTAGTCACTTGTAATCTGACTGCGTTTGTAAACAAGTGTCTATAGAATAGACTTCACAAATCGCTTAAACGTTCCCAACGGGATGCATTAGGCTGTTGTGAGCACAGAAATCCCCATCTGGCAGGGATCTGAATCCTCTACAATTAGCTGGATAATCGTAGTTTTCGAAGTATGTAGAACACCATTTGGGTATATGATCCTAAAAGTATATGACTTAAACTTTATAAAGTAAGAGGCGTGCATGGCGGGAACTTCATGACTTGTCATGATGCAGTAGTGACGTCAAAATGAGAGAAAACGACATGAATGAAAACTCTCGTCACTCGAATGGGGGCTCGTCCGATAGAATGCGATGGTGTCACCAGCATCTAATCTTGTACAGTCACATATGATTAAAATCTACGAATTGATCTTGTTTAAGTGAAAGGAGGACCTTCTATACATTTAGAACGAGTTTTGCGAGTTGCATCTGAGTCGCAGTTCATTAAAGTGGAAGGAGGTTTCTCAAACCTTCGCTTTAAGGTAGTATGCGCCTCGAAAGTGAAAGACTTAAACTTTTGCTCAAACTTTCCTTAAAGAATCCTTGAACCGTTCGCTTTTAAAGTTGAGAATAAAAATTAGGGGTCACCGTGCAAAATTTAGTACTAAAGAAATAAATTACCCAAGATTTACCGATATTTGAAATTCAAAATGGTCATCACTGTGTTATTTCTACGGAGGAAAAATAAAATTTTCGAGTTTCGAAAAAACTAAGCCGGTGAAAGTTTTTCTTTCTCCAAGAGCTTCAAAATGAGCTCCCTCAATTGGTAGATCAGAAAAGAACTGTAAAAGTTTGAGAGTCCGAATATATGCGCGATCTACCTTAAGAAACAATGTACATGTGAAAACAAGCTCACTGTGATCGAAGATAATACCCTCGTGTTGAAAGACTCTGCAAAAGCCAACGTTCTAGTTTAAAATATTCTCGACAATGCTTTATTTCCTGTGTATTATAAGAGCATCGACGAGTATTACTCCCTTGTCGAGTAAATCGGTAGCTCGTTTGTATTTTAAATAAAAAATAAATTAAGAAATTAATAAATAAATGAATGTAAACCTAGGTTGTCTTTGTATACGAATGACGTCTTAGTACTCGTGGAATATTTATTTACGCAAAAAAATTAAACTAAGTTTTTTTTCCATAAATTCCTGGACCGACTGCAAAAATTTATTCGTTACTACTATTCTGATATTATCTTGGCCGTAAACCAGAATTCCAACAAAATTTGTACAATTACAATGTTTTTCCAATTTGATTGACATTTTTATTTTATTGTCTCCATTAGTTAGCGACACTACCTCAACAATGACGTATTTGTTACGTTACTTAATGCTGTAGACGTATGACAGCCGTAATATAGTCGAACGGGCGATGAATCGACGTGCACCGTCGTTTAGCAGCCATCTTCGTCTCGCGCTTACCGACGCCACGGTCCACCTTTCTGGAAAGCTCAGACGTTCAACTTTGCCTAACAGTTACATTGAAGCCGAGGTTGTCGCTCTTCCTAAAAAATGCCGCCCTGTTTTGTATTGAATTCAAAACCGACATCAATTTCAGGCTTCAACAATATCGTTGTTAACAAGTGACTCATCGTTTGCAGTGAAGCCGATATCAGTGAACCAACAAGAGAGTTGACGAAACATAAAATGAGGAGTCTCTGTGTAAGGAGAGCAACAAAATGAGGTATTTTGTCTGAATTTTCAACCCTCACGGTCATTTTCATCATGCTAAACACTATCATCAACTTGGCATTTTCATTTCTATACAAAATCGAACATTTCCATACTGCTATAGATAACGCCTTAAGCATGAAGTAATATCATCGCCACACCGCTCGTGGCGGTTCTCAGTAATATGCTTCGTCAAAGAGGCAAGGCCGTGTACACTGTCAATGATACTACATTATTAAGTCTGACGGCGCGGCCGCTTCGCTCGTCACTGAACGTATGCATGTGTCACTTGTACGCACGCACGCGTGACGTATACAAGCCTTTTGCTTGGTTGTTTTTTGTCAGTCCGTCAATCCATCCATCCATTCATCAATCTATCCATCCATCCATCCATCAATCCATCCATCAATCCATCGATAGAGATAGATAGATAGATAGATAGATAGATAGATACATACATACATACATACATACATACATACATACATACATACATACATACATACATACATACATACATACATACATACATACATACATACATACATACATACATACATACATGCATGCATACATTACGATATAATGCAAATTCGGATATTTTGGTGTTACAGCCTTCAATCTCGTACCGTATCATAATTTCTGATTCTCTTCTGTGCGGACACAAACATTCTGCATTCTTAAATATCAGAATATGGATTTAAACATAGATTTTAAAGATAAGGAGAGGAGCCGTAAAACTGCTCCCAAATGTCGTACCGATGAAAATTGACTATATACGACTGCAAGAAACCTTCTGTATAAAGTATGAATATATTGATAGAAACAACGTAGACTGTCAGAGTTCACGGGTATACGTTGGTTAAAGGAAAGTTCAACGGCAGCGACGGTAGGAAAACCCGGAATAAGAACACTGAGTAGCTTGCTCAGTACTAAAGTTGTCCCATCACGTGACCAGAGGCCGTCATACCTTGCACCACGGGCAAGACGTTGCAGAGATTTTCAGTATGTTGGAAAGATACGATCGATTCGAACAAACTATAGATATATAAATTTTATTTTATGATGACGGGGCTACCTCAATGCTTAAATTACAATTTCGACGTATATTGCCTGAATACTCATGTCGTAAGAAGTGTAATCACGTGGACAGGTGTGCTTGTGCTTAAAACCTATGACTTTGTTTTGTGGGTGACACACATCCATCCAAGCTATCACCTCAAAATGGAACTAGGCTTACTTCCAGCTGGCGATGCCAGAATATCGAATTGAATTCCAAGAACAACGCACGCTGATACGATTGTAAAGGTGCTCATTAAATAGATGAAACGGCCTACCTTTCGGCAGTACGGGACCATATTTTTGTTTATGATTTGAATGAATTTGCGTCCTTAAAACCCTAATCCAATGCTTCAGAGCTACCTTCCTCTTTGTTTAAGTTTATGGACAGCGTCAGTACAGTAAACGAAGATGCAGAAATGTCAAAGAATGTTTGGCTACCTTATCGACACAACGATAGAACACCGAAGTTATCCTCCTCTTCGTAGAGAGCAGAGCGTGCTGATGATGGTGATTATAATGCTGTGCTTTTCACGTCAACGATTTGAGACTGCCATTGGCATTATAAGGGCCTATGTCTGACTGTACACGTGAGTAGCGTTTTTTTCATGTAATAATGCAGATATTCACTGCTATATTTGCAAAATGCGACCTAAACCATTGACCCTAGAGTTTCTGTAGGGTATGCAAAAACAGCAAACTGGGATTTACTTAATGTGCCACGTTTACCATATGCATCTGGAATTATTACGCTCGATTTAAACTGTACGGTGTATTTTTAAAACTAATTTACTCAATGTGATCAATATCAAATGGGCAGTAGACGACTCGTAAGGGCGTATTAGAGCTCCATCGTACACTGCGACTCTTTACATGTATATATTATCTTAGACCATGGATCGGAGCCAATGATTTTGTACAGTTTTAGAGGAGTGGGCGACCTTAAAATATTGGTGTTTCATTAGCTACTGTCTTTCACCCTCTGTGAACGGCTTTGGGTATAACCTACAGCAGTATCATTCTCGCACACACCGTGAGCGAACACGTCCGTCGTTGCCAGGGTTCATTGCATTTCACATTTGTGCATGATTTTCCAAGTTCTACGATAAAATAGTCTCTTGCACACAAGGTTTTGGTAAAGATCAGCTTTTCTTTAGTTTTTTTTTGTATTATAATAAGGAAAGAGAGCGCCGCTCCGGTCATAAATTTGTATTCACTTAGCGAAAGAAAAGCTAATCTATGATGCTCGGCTACGCCTCGCCCATTAATTTTTGATTTTCCTTTAGTCCGTGCTTGTAAATCGACTCTCAAGTTCAGCTTATCTCCCTTCATCTCTTTAACAAATACAAACAATATGATTGAATTGTACTAGAGCTCATCATGAGCCCTGTAATCCACAGTGTGGCCTCATCATCGGCATGAATGCTTGCTACACATCATTCTAAAGCCAGCAATTGGATATGTAGGTAATGGTCGATTTATCATAATGCATTCTGAACATTGCGAAATATTTTTTGTCTTTTTCGAAGGTAGATATGAGATCACTACTACTGTTGCTTACAAAGGTAATTCGTATTAGAGGTCTAGGGACCAGGAATGAGGTTAGTTTCTGCGAGTTAATTACTATAGCAATTTACCAAAAGAAAGCAATTAGTTGATTTATAGCTTCGGTTAATTGAACATTGGCTGTAAATTGTTGTTACGATGCAATTATCGGGTTTAATGATTAATTTAGATGTCACAGTAGACATATTCCCCTCAGTCAGGCGGTGACGGTGGCATTGTCTGTCATTCCGCAAAAGCAGTTTTGTATAAACGCATAGAATATTAATTTCAGTAACAATTTATGTGTGATCATTGATAAATAAATGGATAAATCGATTTTCAATTCTCAATTGATCATAAATAAATATGATTTAATTATCTAGCGTACATATTCACATCATTAAGTATAAGGCGTATGTAATTGACATATGCATAGTGCTCAACAACCAGTACTTCGAGTAAAGATCCTGTAAGGAGCAATCAGGTGGGGATAGAAGCTACAGTGTTTTACGCCAAGAGATAAAACTTTACATGACGCAGAAGTTTTGCTGAAAAAACTCAGAGTAATTTCCGCTTCGAACCTTGCATAGCACGGCGCGAGTTATTACTTCGCCTTTTGCTCTATACCCTAAACTTTGCAACCGCCTACGGGCACTCACGGTAAGAGAGCCGTTGATGACAGTTGCCATTCGCCTGTATTACCTTATGTCTCCAATGGCTAGTTAAGAATTACCCGAGGCGTTTATTAATCGGAGGGAAATAACCATTCTGTCGCATCTGAGAACGACAGATGTGCTGATTACTTCGAATTATTTCTTCTGTAGCATAATAGGTGTGAACATGGTTAGCATTTGGCGAGTTCCTGTGTTGCACACCAACGCACAAAGCGGAAGAAACGATCCAGTGTAATGGTTGAAAATCCTAGTTAGAGCGGCCGAAGTCAATAAGGCATATTTACCACATTTTTACGGAGTGGCGCATTTGAGACAGGACTAACATATGCGTCGACGCGCTCGATCATGGTGTGCAATTCTGGTTTGTCGATTTACGATCTGCGAGATGCCCAGACATCCTTTGGATCGCGCAATTGATAAAGGCTTAAAAACGTGAATACAGGCGTAATAGAGATGACGGCATTACCGATGGCTCAGGGAGAACGATACTAATGTCGACAAACTTTGAGTTTATTCGACCAAAATAAATAGTGGAAAGACTTGCTCTAAGTGAAATGTTCTGACTGAACTCGTTGGAAATTACAGAAATCAATTGATATAAATTCTAAACGTCCCTTATATTACAGGGATTTAAATTTAGGCATACTAACGAGTTTCACATTGAAAAAGGGAGCTGGCATCGAAAGGAACTCAAGTATGTGCATCTTGAAGGAATTGGTAGCTCTATACAGTCCGGGTTATGTCCATATAGAGGATAGTAGGGAAGAGCCAATGGCGTACCGTATATGTAATGAAATTAAGGCAAGAACCAATCACGTACTGTATATGTAACAAGGGTCAAAGGTTACGTCGGTTCACTTTGTTCAGATCGCGATTTGACCGGAAAGATCCACCGATCGAGTGAGACTGTTGGCTACCCGGAAGTATCTTAGGGACGATTCAGAATTTACTTCCAGGGGGAGGGTGGAGGATTTTCTATTTTCTCGGTGATTTTTTTCCATGGCCCCCCTAGTAAATTATAGAAAAAATCTATGGCCCCCCCCCCTCATCTTTCCTGGGTTTTTTTCCATGGCCCCCCCCCCCAATATATACATGCATGCTTATACGGTACATTATAGACATATCTAGTCTAACAAGTTGCAGGAACTGCAGGGCCTAGTGGACATTAATCGATGATATAACAAATCATTTCAGGGTTATGTGACTATAAAAAGAATGATTTGCAGGGACTGCAAGTGGCACACTTTTGGAAAGGGTAGCAATAAACATATCTGGTTGTAAATTTCTAATGAAAAGTTAATTACTAAATATGAATACTTTTTTCGTTATGTCTCACTGATACATATGATGCACACAAAGACAAGCAAAGATGTCAGTTAGAAATGGTGAACTGAAAATCAGGGAGCAGATAATTGGCAAAGTGATATATATCTTGAAGTTTAATGGTACATCATTTGCAGATATCCAGATATTTCTGGAAAGTGAGATGTACATGTACATGCACACGTTCAGCATACATTTTCATTTGATGATGCTGAATATTTGCAGACTCACGGTGAAAATTTTAAACATTAGGAATTAAAATTGGTGAAAGCTAACTTGTTTTTAATTTTATCTTTTTTTTCTAATTTGGTTATCATAAAACCAAGTAGCTGCCACTGAAAGCAAAAATGCTGAGGAATATTTTAGAACATTTCTTGGACAAAACACCTTATCCAAGACATGAATTCACATTTTATTCTGCTCATTCCATTCACAATCCAATGTTCATATTAAAATGCAGACAACCCTGTGCAAGTTAAAATTCACATTTTGTCAGCAGTATTTTTCAAAATTGACAGAGCATGCATATTTCAAATTTTTTTAACAAACTTTAATTTTAAAATAGTCATGATGCGCATGTTTTCAGATGACACGAAACAATAAATGTTAATTTGTTTTTTTGCCTTTTCTGCCAGCCGCCACTGTGAAATCTTTGATTATACATATCAGAATGAATGGGACACATAATTAGCATCAATACACAATGTGTAAGCCTATCCACATTTCTCCTAGCCTCATACACACTGAGATCACTTCTTGGACTACAGCAAATTTCTTGTGTACACAATATTTCAACAATCCGACACCATAGCATTGGCGCAGTGCCACATGATCTTCTGGATGCACATACAGGATTATTGGAAAATCAACCCTTTTGTAAATTTTTCACCATATATTTTTGACAGTAATACATAATATTTTTATTTTCAACATTAAAAACTATTCGCTGAAAAGCACCTTGAAGATGAGACGGCCATAAATTTATTTTCGAAAAGTTTATAGTAGATGTAAGCACTGTAAAAAGTTATGTAGAACATTTAAAAAATTTAGAAAGGGTAAAATTGATGAGAATGAAACATAGAAAAAAGGAGCAGAAAAGAAGAGTAGCAGTAGCAGTTTACTCAAAGGATGAAGTGGGTGTATATTTGGGGTAAAAAACCTCAATTTTTGTATTAATGATAAAAATTTATTTAAGTCAAAATCTAGACAGTATTTTCTGAAATGTAATATTTCACTTGAAAGGAGAGTATTCATGTAGAAAAAACAACTATTTTATTTGGCATTATCCATCCTCATTTTAAAATTGTAGGGGTTTAAAGACTGACACTCTAATAATTGATTAAAATCACGATCAGCAAAATTAAAATGCCTCTTATTCAAAATGCCTCTTAAATGTAAGAGCTTTATTGCCAAACAAAACCAATTGATAGTTGTTGTGTTATATAGCATTTAAAAAACACAATGTGAAATTTCAGAAAATTTGACCCAGCCGGAGTGGAGTTAAATTCTTTGGAAATTTTGAAATTGGGAGGCAAAAGAAGCCAAGAAATCGGGTGATTTGCATACATTTGCATAAATTAACACTTCTTTATCATGCAACTATCAACTGCTTTACAAGCTACAAGGTAAACCCAACCTTAAAAAGACATTTGCTGTAATTTTTAGCATTTGTTCAATGTTCATCTCTGTGTATCAGCATTTGTTTGTTATTCTATCACTACATAGAACACCCAATGCTGTATTTAGCAACATACCAGTGTGAACATAAATGACCATTGTTATTGTTGATAAATGAATTCTAGTTTGGACTTGATCTGAGATCTCTTTTCAACAAAAACAACCCTGACTGTTCACTGTATGGTTTGTATTGACATGCTAAATACTGGACATTTCATAACGCTTCAGGGAGGAGAACAAGATACTGCTATAGATGCATAAAACAAACCACTGTGAATATTACCGAATTTGGCAGCTAAAGGAGTTTAACTAAACATGTTGAGTTTATCTGTCACCCAGGTAGCGTCTATGGTTCTCTTTTGTAGAGATCAGAAATTCTGGGCAAATATTGAATTGATTTTTTTTTCCTTGGCCCCCCTAAAAGATTGTGGTATTTTTGTCTGGCCCCCCCTAAATTTTCTTGGGAAAAATGGGTGGCCCCCCCTGAAAATCCTCCACCCACCCCCCTGGAAGTAAATTCTGAATCGTCCCTTAGCTCCAGTCGATTGGCGACGTTCTACCGTGTTAAAAATTGTAAGATTTCTTCAGGAATAGTTTTCTGAATTTCTTTACCCTTGACCATATTCGACAAAGAGTTATTGGACGTTTTACGTTCTCTTTTCCAGCTTTTGGTTAACTTATCGGCGATTGATCCGGCGCGCGATTTTCTGAGCGAAGGGTCAATCGTACCGGGCAACGCATGGTGATCGAAAAAATCGTGCTCCATCGTGCTCCGATGACCGACTAAAACAGTTGACCCATCTTTGCAAAGCTTGAAACATTCTCCATACTGCAGATGGCAAGGTTAAATTAAAATTTGACCAAAATAGGCGATATTTGGCGACAAATAACTCACTGTAGATTTACGAGGGTCAAATGCTGATTTCTAGGAGCCGTACCCGGCCAGGAAATTCATCCAAATAAGTAATTTTCAATGTACTAACCACTTGTGTCGGTCACCATCTCGACCGTACTGAACATTGTGCGTAACGTCTATATCTAAAAACTACCCAGTGCTAAAAATAAAGGGCGAAATCAAGCCGAAAAGTTCCAAACTTGTTGCAATGTAGGAGCAAAGGTTTGCATGGTTAATTATTCATGACGTTGGCGGCGGTAGGTTCGCTGATTGGTCAATCGTAATATCCTCTCTATGGATATAACCCGGACTGCTATAGCACCTATTGGCATGGGAGCAAAACTAAAGAAATCTCTCTCTTCAATTCCCAGGCCCCTTTAAGACCAAGGTCATGATGGCGTACACGCAGGTTTAATTGCTCTGGTAAGGAGCATTCTCACATGGCTCGTATTCTGATGAGACACGCCGAAGTCTCTTTGTGTAAAAAGACATGCACTGAGCCACTGACATGTGTAAAGTGTGCCGCCAAAGGTGCTGTGGTTCTGACGTTTCACATGTAACCATAGCTGGCACACCTTTTACCGTGGATACATGCAAATTAGTTATGATCGAGAAAGGTTCAATTCCTTCCCCCGACAATAACTCCACAACTTCGTTCTCTCTAAAGGAATATTAAACGTGATCACCACGTGACTTCATAAACCGACACGCTGAAAATGTCACCATCTGTAATGAAAAAAGGCACGATCTTCCACATTTCAAAACGGACCATTTGATCCGTTTCCGAATAATTTCTTGTAGTAAATGATATATCTTGCGTGTCCAGCGTCTTAATCTGGTACGGCTGTATGCCGTATACAGACTTCAGATGAATAATATCAAAGCAGTATGACACTTAACATTTACTGGCCGTATTAAAGACAACTTTTCATGCAAGCTCAAGCAATTGATTGTCTCATGATTTATACCTAGCTCTATAGCTATATTGCGTGAAGATAAGAGAGCATATGAAAATATATGAGTGAAACGTAAACTAACTTCGCGATGAGATCACAAGTCAAGGTATCAGTGTTTACCTGACTCACAGACTGAGACAGACTATGGACACTCTGTTATACTTGATACTTCAGACAAATGTCAAAAGGAAGACTTACGTAACATTGGCATTGAACATATATAACATTGTTTTAATCGCGGTCTTTAATTCTCGGAAATGAATGGTCTTCTGCAATATTTACGAAGGCTTACAGAAGCAATGAATATGATATCACTGCACATGCCTGGCAAACGATCTTACACGTGCCTCTGTTTTGAACTCGAGGCTATTTCTGTGAAAGGTCGTAAAGATCGCCAAACGGCCGGTGGCATCTGAATAAGAGACACATTCAAGGTCATGAGATGGATTATTTTCCATTGACAACTTAAATTCATTTCTTCTCTTACTCGACACTAACGTTCATGTATACCTGTTTAAGTACAAGAGCAGATGTCTGCTGTCTGTCTGACTGTCTGCATTCGGCCTAGCAGATTGCCTGTCTGACTGACTGCATGTCTGCCTGTCTGGCTGTTTGTCTGTCTGCCTGTCTGACTACTAGTATGTATGTATGTATGTATGTATGTATGTATGTATGTATGTATGTATGTATGTATGTATGTATGTATGTATGATACTGGCGGTGAATATACTGAATGAGTGTACTCTTTCAAAACATTTGATACATGCAAGTTCAATTTTTCTTATTTTCGGTGGTGTTCGTTTTTTCTGAGTCCCTCTTTAAAAGATAATCCTTCAAACCATCTGCTTCTTGCATGTCCTCGGTTATCACATTAATCTGTTCAAGATAACAATAAGCACCTCTTGTATACTGTGCGATGTACAAGTGGAGTTCGAAACACAATGACACAACACAACGGGTTGTCATTGAGGGCTCTAGATGGAAACGTGGCTATTTGTGTAGGTCACAATACTTCCATAACATCGCTTTATCGACACTGAATAGCACCTTTTCTATTAATAACAGCATTTGCTGTAGATCCCTAGTCCACAACGTCTGTTGATGGTTGGAGAGGTTCCGTTCCACAGCTACCCGAAATCTCCAGGAAAAGTTGTGGGCTACGGAACTGCAGCAAATACTTATTATTGACAGTACAGACGCTCTCCAGTGTCATAACGTGATTTAATAAAGTAAAGATATCTTTATCAAAGAAGTCGGGCACTTTTTCTTCATTTATCTGTGTTGCCTATGTTTATCCATTTATTATGACAAATCGGTTTGAGGAAGGAAAAGTGACCCGTGTGAAACTCAAGTAATATCTCCCAGAATGCACCAAGCACACTCAACTGAAGCCCACTATATACACTGAGCGAGTCAAGTATTCGGAAATAAAGTCAGCGTTTCCTTTTTATCGAAATTCTCCTTTAAGAGGTTGATAAAGCGACGTAACTCATCAACTAACCTTATAACCTATACAGAGCATCTAAAGGATGCACAATGATCTCACATCTCTCTCTCTCTCTCTCTCTCTCTCTCTCTCTCTCTCTCTCTCTCTCCAATACTTCAAGTACAAACTGACACTATCTGAATACGTTTGTATTGCAAGTAATTTTTGTTTTTGTTTATAACACTGTGCTTTTGCCATCGAGTACTGTAATTTTCAACGGTCTGCATACTTATATATGTAGATAGATAGATAGATAGATAGATAGATAGATAGATAGATAGATAGATAGATAGATAGATAGATAGATAGATAGATAGATAGATAGATAGATAGATAGATAGATAGATAGATAGATAGATATGTGTTCAGACTTAATTGTACGTTAATAGTTGTCATGGAGAGAGATACACCAACGAGAAGCGTGACAAAGGACAACCGATGAGTGGTTCTCAGCAGTGACAGAAAGCCTTTACAACTTTATGACACAAGTCGTAAGTCCTGTCATCTTTTCACTTGACTTAAGGTTCCAAGACAAGAAATTGACCTCTTTAATCTAACAATTCGCTGGTGGTTAATAAGCTCAGAACCCCTGTAAATTATATATTTTCAGCCTAGATATAGGGAAAGATTTTGGTAACAACAGTGTTACCATTGTTTACATAACTATCATGTGACAGGTAATTTGCATAACCTTTCAAAAATCTGTTTTCCCAATGTTTTTTCTTAATACTTCAAAATATTTTACTCAAACTTTCTCGAATGCAAGCTGTTTCAGCGCTCTTCCAAAGTGATTCTCAGATTTTTTATATATTGCTTAGTTTTTATTTGAGCACAGTTTTGAAGAAATCAACTAGGATTAAATTCACCGGTCTGGAAGTTTTTCTGGCATAAAATTTGTTTAAGAAGGTTTACAAAATTCTGAGACACACTTTGAAAGATCCTTAAGACAGCTTGCACTCGCACAAATTTCGACCACATATCTCAAAGCATTGAAACAAAACATAGCTGCAATTTCTTGTCTTTCAGTTCAGTGTTCTGTGCTCTCCGAGGCTGTCCACAGGCGTTAGGGTGCGTTCAGTTATAACAGCCGGGGTTGGGCCGGCAAAATCCGGGGGGGTCAACTTAGATTTGAAAACTGCAAGGAGGGGCTCATGTATTTTTCAAACAGCTCAGAGTGGAGGGGATGTAACTTATGTTTCATAAGTATCCGTCCCGTCAAAAAGCAGTTTCAGAGTTTAGAAATATTCTAGGAGATAAAAATTATTCGCCGAATTTTTACATTCTCTGAAGTCACTGAACTGTAAATCTGAACAAAGGTATAATTATCTGTCATATGAACATCTTGCCTTGGCGATTCTCAGGCTTGTCTTATTGTAAATCGAGCTCTCTGAGGGCAATGAACAATGCCTATTTACCCATTTTGTATTGGAAAACAAATTCCTATTTACTTATTTTGTATCGGGAAAAAATTATTCATAGTTTCCTCATAGATTCCCATGTATAGTGGATGAACATTTTTAGTCAAATTCCAAAATCATATTTCTTATACACATGTATAATATGAAACTTTAACCATCATATTCTAATCAAAAAGAATTATGTTATTCAATGTCTGTATATCACAAGTATGACAATTTTTCATTGGAAAAAAAATATTCACAATTTTATCATAGATTCCCATGTACAGTGGATGAACATTTTTTGTGAGATTCTAAAGTCGAATTTTTTGTCCACATACCAGTTGTAACAACCCTATTCCAATTTAGTACATTTATGCCAATTATCATACATCTATAAATGCATAGATATAGTTTTGTGTTGAAAAAAGTATTACATAATTTTCTCATAGAACACGATTGGAACTAATTTAGGATAATTGGATGGTGAAGTAATGTCCATTTAATCTGCAAATGTGAGGTCATCGGCTCTTCTTTTTTAAGTTATACACTTGTTTATATGAGTAATTTGTAATATTGTGACATTCAGCTATAGGGCAACTAACACTTTTGAGAAATTTGAAAAATATGAAGATCCGATTATCCCAAATTAGTTCCAATCTTGTTATAGATTACCATGTATAGTAAATCAACATTATCAACAGCTGATTATCAACTAAATCAACATCAAAATTTCGTACACACACGCTTGTGCAAAAATATGTAAACTGTTGAAAAGTTGCAATATATCATCCAAAAACATTCATTACAAGAACCAGAAGAAATAGTATTGGCACGACTTCAGAAATCGCCTGAAAATTGCTTTCTTTTTGATCGCCCATTTATTTTACATGTTGAACTTGAGAGCCCCATTCATGTCCTTCCCAACTGGTATGGATTTTTACTCATTTGCAGTGAGACGGTCATTTTATGTGCGTTTGGAAAATATGTCACCGGCCGTGTCTTGGCGTGAGCGGCCATTAAGTCACACCCCTTTGGGAAGTACAGGAATATTGGTACTGCCATCGCATGTTGATTATGTTGCATGAGCTGTTCAGTCAATCATTTCAATCTTTTCTCAATATGCTGTTGTCTCTAACACTCACACACATATATTATACACGCACTCACACACACAAACATACAAACAAATAAACAAACATGTATAAACACATGCACATATATAAATATCATATATGTATATATAATGTTATATATTATATTAATATATGCATTGTGTATACATTTGTTTGTCTATTTGTTTGTTTTTCTGTGTGTTAAAATGATTACTTTATGTATTTGTATGCTTGTTTGAATGTTTATTTCTCGTTTATTTATTTATTTGTTCGTTTGTTTGTTTTTCCTGGCTCCCCTTTGAGGTGACTAGGTTGGACGGTGGTCGAAATGGTCTGGGATAGAAGCCACTGATGCAACCAGTAGCTGTATCAGTTACGGTTTGCATTGAGTCGAATGCCTGTGCGACTTTGGTCCGGGTCTATAGACAAGAAAGCTGTGGCACTATGGGGGCTTAGCCGCTTACTATAATTTGGAACATGTAGACACTTATCAGCTCGTTCTGGATAATTTCACTCACTTTTGCGTTTAACATTTGTTACTTGGTTTTCTCATTTCTCCAACACACTGAGCCATAGTCTGTTTACCATTTCTACCGCTGGCTGCGCTCACTACTACGATTGCTGACGTTATTGCTGCTATTTCGTAGCCCCAGAACTCCCCTTCAAGATTTTTTGTTGGGGGGAGGGGCACCCAAAAACTCTTCAAGTAAAGTTGCGGGGCTACGAAACTGCAGCAAAGACATGTACCGTACAGGTCAGGACTGATCCTAGGAGGTGAGCGCGAGGCAGAGGCGCCCTGAACCAATCATATCGAACCAACAGGTACCTGCAGCGCAGCGTTGCTTGGATAGTCGATTGAAGGCCCGGGATCGAAGTGTTAGGCCGAAGGTTGAACCTCTGTAGTAGGGCAATGAGTAGAATATTCTTTACTCTACAAAAGAGGTTCGGTCTATATACACTCTAGCCCATCGCATAGCAACATGGGAAAGTGCAGTATATAATACCATCCATGCAATGTTCAACCATGAATAAAGAGTCATAGAAAGACAGACTAGAAACGCGGCACGCTGTTTGATGTCGTGGTCGTTTCGATATTAACTGTGGCCTTTTATATTAAAATGAGCTTCACAGATGTTAGAATTTTCGGAGACTTCATTTATGGTTGATATTCCACGAGATTATGAGAAAAGTAGGACGAGATGGCATCGTGCTACCTGTCGCGTAGCAACCATGCTGACTTTGTCACGACTGGATGCGTCTGCTGAAAATACAGTAACATAGACTCAGCGGAATATTTTCTAGGCAGTTTTCCTGAATCAATGCCAGGCAGAAATTTTGCATGTTCATCCAATTATGAGCACTGAGCCGGGGCGTGATACGTAAAAAATGCGGAGGGTGCTTTCTCCCATAGCTTTACACAGGCACGTGAATCTAGGCATATGATAAGAGTTGCTCTTCATTTATGAGTCAGAAAATTATGTTGTACGTATTTGTTGATTCGCAGTGACAACGGATCCTAATTTTCTGCACCCATCACTGGCGGCGGATTGAAAAGTACTTTAGTATTATCATTATTTATTTCTTTATTTATTCGGATAACCAACAGCAGTAAAATTCCTAATTACAGGCTCCGCAAAACATAGAAAATACATAAAATACAGACAAACATAAAATTGACGGAAAGGACAATTACAAAGAACATACATTAATTCATTACACTTATTTTAAAAAGACTAAATCTGTTAAAAAAGTCAATACTCGAGCGTAATTTTGAAATATCATTATAAATGCTTAAAGCACGTGACATAAAGGAGTGTTTACGAACATTGATTCTGCGAAAGGGTACACGAAACGGAAGCTACGTTGAACGTTCAGTGGGATTTGAGTCAAATGAGAACAATTTACCACAGAATGAACACATTTGTACAGGGAGCTGAGATCAGAAACCATCCTACGATTGTATAGAGGAGGCAAATTGAAAAATTTGCATAATTCTGTGTATCCTGATGAACAGTAACGCATATTCAGTTTAAAACACAAGTACTTAATGAATTTCTTTTGAACACGCCCAACCTTATCAACAAGATTCTACTGCCACGGATTCCAGATAACGGAACAGTATTCGAGGCAGCTGCGTACCAGGGCGATATACAGAGTCTTTAAAGATTTGACATCACTGAAATCTTTACAATAACCCTTTAAAAAATCCAAGGTTACGCATTGCTTTCTTAACTGCATATGCTCAGAGAAGTCAATGGAGCTACAAAGGATGACGCCAAAGTCCTTTACAGATGTACATCGTGCAATCGGTACTGGATCAGCAGAATAATTTAAAGAAAACAGTTCTCAACATAAAGTTTCAGCTTCCATGTTGAACACCACAAGTAACCCTGTCCAAATCATCCTGCTACAGTGCGCAGTCAGAAATTGACTTGATTTTTTTATAGAGCTTTGAATCTCAGCATATAAAATTACATTCGAAGACTGAGCACATTGTGACAAATGATTTATGACAAGATAAATAACAGGGGGCCAATAATGGACCCCTGAGGTACACCGGATAAAACTGGACACCATTTCGAATAACTTCCCTCAACAACAGTTCTCTGAGAGCGATAAGACAAATATGTTGACTCAAGCCACTGAATACAATGTCAGATGAAACCGAATGAAGAGAGTTTATAAATACGTAATTTATGTGACATTGAATCAAAGGCTTTGCTGAAGTCAAGATGAATCGAATCAGATTGTAATTTATTGTTGAATGCTGTTGAAATGAAATCTGTATAAGTGAAAAGATTAGTCTCAACGCTTGATCATCGGAAATTACATTTTAGACGTGACTATACAAACTTTTAAAAACTATCTTCTCAAAAGCCTTACTGAATAAAGGTAACAGTGAAACAGGCCTGTAATTTTTTTATATCCTGCTTGTTTGCCGTTTTAAAAATTTGTACCTCATTACTACGTTTAAAATGGTTGCAGACCTAAGATTTTTAATAAAAATATAAGTCAGTGGAAATACCAGTTCCTCTGCACATTGTTTTAGAATAACACCTGATATGTTATCAAATCTACATGCTTTGTTGATATCAGTAGAAAGTAACAATGTCAATACATCATCATAACATGCATAAATATTACTAAGGATGTCAATTTTAACTGGAATTATGTCAGGTAAGTATCGATCATAACATTTACTAAAAACTGATTCAAAGAATGCATTGAAACCTTCAGTAATTAAAACTGGCTAGTCGTACATAGTATCAGAATTCATTAACTTCGGAATAGAGCTTGACTTTGATTTAGTAGTGACAAACTCCTAGAAGCGTCTGGGATTGTGCCGTGCGGCCGATTCAGTCTCACCTATGTACTCGCAATATTTGATGTTTTTGAGGTGTTTTTTAAATTCTGACCGCAGTGTGGAAAATGCTTCACAGTCTATTAGATTTCCAAACTTTTGAAATCTACGATGGATATCTGACTTCTCTTTAAAGAGGGGTCGTCGGAACTGCGCGTGTGCGACTTTCTTGTTTATAAACAATGTATTTCATGCATGATATCTATATGCATCACTTCAACATAGCTGCGATAAAGTTTACGATATTCATTGTTAACAAGCATGTTTCCACTTTCATCAATCGCCGACGAACCCCAGATACAGTATTGACATCGGTCGTAAAGGTCTCTGGCAACATTTGAGCAGAGTTCCGACAACCACCCCTTTAAGCAGAGTAAAAAGATCTGCATTAAACCATGGAGGATATCTGCACCCTCTAAGCTTTATTATATTGTATCATGCTACCATGCGCCATTCTGATTGGACGAGAGCTCATTCTACCGATGCTAAAATAATGTTTTAGCACTGATAGCGGTGGTAAAACGGGCCCCTAAACCAGCATTTTCGAAAATTGCCCGGTCGGTGCATTTTAACGTACCTATCTAAACCATAGACCCTCGACAAAAACCGAAATAGTCCACTTTGTTTCGAAGACCGAAGACCGAATTTTGATACACAGACAAAGTGTGGGTCTATAACTCACCTCTTAGAGTAAATAAGTTGAGATCGATGATCGATGACAGACATATCTGAAGCAGCACATTTCGCGTGTGATGCACACAACAAATATTAGGGCGACAGCACACCGTGCACTTTGCTTGATATTGCGGGAGTCGAGACGCGATATATCCTACCGCTCTTTAAAATGAAGATAGTATTCGTTCATACACAAATAAATTGACACTTCCTCACAGTAACAGTATGTCATATATTCTTTACCAAAGTTTGGGCTGTAACAGACCGGGATATCCTGACGATGTACACCAAGAAGTCCACATAACAATGGGATGACTCGTGGCGACTGCGACTAAATTTGACATCAAATGCAACGAGCAGTGTCAGCGTCTAGCTCTCCCTGCATCGGGCAACACACTCTGCACAACTGTTCATCACAGTTGAGTTGCAGTCATCGCAAGTCTGGATTATTTCAAAACTTCTTGCTTTCTGGTACAATTATCGTCCAAATTATCCGTCAAAAATAGGTCCTGTAACTTCACTGAGCCACCTTTGAATGTCGCTACGGCCGCGGTCGACGTATACCGCTTAGGGACGGACCATTAGATCTTGGGAGGGGGGGTGGTCAAAAACAGAAAAAAAAAATTTTCAGAGCAAAAAGTTAGGAAAAAAAAAATCTTCAAACTAGTTTGCAAAATAAAAAAAAAATAAATCAGAAGACAAAGGCGTAAAAAAAAATCTGCAAAAGTCTTTAAAATTTTGAATTTTTTTTAGATTTTACCGACAGAAAGCAACTTTCTGTATTTTTTAGTACATCCTCCAGGCACATTTTTAATTGTAATTTATACATTTAGAGTGACTGTATCCCTTATACTGGAAGTTGTGATTATCTTAGCTTTTCAGGACTTTTGTATTCTGATCACTTGAAAATTATGAAATTATAGAGCCTGTTTTCTACTTGTTTCCTGCGTACAAACCAAGCAGGTACACTAGGTAAAACATTGAAACTATGGTATGGTTGTCAAGACAGAAAGTTGTATTTGCCTTTTAAGATCAAGGTAAACAGATGCAGGCTACATCAGTTTCATTTTTTTCACAGCATTTTATTGCAATGATGAATGCAAGAATGGGTGAACAAGTAGAAACACGTCAATAATGATAAAACAACATATCAAGTAATTATGTATTATTTTGCTTTTAAAAAGGCATTTTCAATTCTTTTTTCTCAAAAAACAGCCTCAAAAAACAACAGCAACACATGTTTTAACATTCAACAATACACTACGTAGAATGCCATCTATCCAACAAATCCCAACACAAAAACACACAAAAGGGTTGAACTTTGAAAGTTTCTCGATAGCAAATACTGAATAAATCTGCATGAATAATCGTTTTTGTGTAGCAAATTTCAAAGAAATTGGACAAGCCCTTTCAGAGAATACAGATTTTTTTACCATGAATGGCATAAATTGCCCTAAAAAGACAAATATTGAAATTTCAACACATTCTATACACATCCAATCAATTGGACATACTGTTACAGCGAAATAGATGTTTTGATCAAAAAAGTGCATCAATTGCTCTAAAAACACAAATATGCAAATTTAACTATATTATTTAGCTTATTTTAGCTTCTCAGCTTGTCAAAATCAATTGTAAATCATGAGATATGCATGATGTTTGGTGGGGTGAATGTAGGCATTTCACCACGCAGTAGAAAGGGAAGCCAGGAAACCAAAATAGTCAATTTTCAAAACTTATAGGAAGCTACTGAGGAGCAAGAAGACCATGTTTCAGAGGAAGATGTGTTATCCGAAAAAAATGCTCCCAAAGTGCCACCAAATAACACCATTTTTTCTCTATTTTTCAAAAGCTCCAACAGCAGGAGGGGGGACACCCCCCTCCTGACCTCCCCCCGCAAAAATACTCCCCAAGTGCCACCAAATAACACCATTTTAATCTCTATTTTTCAAAAGCTCCAACGGCAGGAGGGGCACCCCCTCCTGACCACCCCCCGCAAAAATAATCCCCAAGTGCCACCAAATAACACCATTTTAATCTCTATCTTTCAAAAGCTCCAACGGCAGGAGGGGGAACCCCTCCTGACCACCCCCCGCAAAAATACTCCCCAAGTGCCGCCAAATAACACCATTTTAATCTCTATTTTTCAAAAGCTCCAACAGCAGCAAGGGGACACCCCTCTCCTGACCTCCCCCCCCCCTGTGACCGCTTTGTGGCCGCTTGTGGTGCTTGGCACCACATCTTTGCCCTCTTTATCTTCAGACAGCGACGAACTAAAAAAAATTATAAATCTGAAAATTTACTCTGAAAAAAAAAATTTGCACAGCTAATCTCAATTGGAAAAAAAAAATTTCAGAAATTGACAAAAGTAAAAAAAAAAATTTTCACAATTTCATTGTGACCACCCCCCCCTCCCAAGGTCTAATGGTCCATCCCTTATACGGTACAGAATGAGACAAATCTATTTTTAGTATGCCAAAAAAAGCCAGGACTATTGTTCTTATGTAAATTTAAGAAAAAAAAATGTTACTTTTTTTTTTTGAGTTGAACTCTTGACCCATTTCTGTGTGACTTCAGCAGGTACTTTTTGACAAGTAATTTGAAGTATAGTGTTCCTGTTGCATGCGAATAAAATGCAATGTCGATATGAACGTAATGCGTATTTATCGTGTGTCTGTAAGTAATCCCAACTTATGAAAATGCTCGGTCTGGGGCGCAGAATTTCCGACGTTCGATCTCTCAGACGTCCGTTTTCTGCATTTGGGGCTTAGAATGATGAAAATACCCAAGTAAGACAACAAAGGCAAGCAGTTGATATAATATAATAGCAATAACCCCCTTCGCAGTCGGGTATACACTCGATTTTGGTACAATTCGCTCCATATAGCACTCGCCTATCGGCTCGTGCTATATGTCGCGCATTGTACCAAAATCTCGTGTATACCCTCCTGCGGCGTGGGTTATTGCTTAATTTTAGGAACATATTCATCTATTGCACTACACAAAATGTCGTAAAAACCTCTAACACATTGGTCAAGGTCTTCAATGTCGAGCATTGTTGACCATGGTATGCATAACAAAAGTGATATCAAATATGTAAAGTTGGCGTTTATGAAATTGTACACGGATCTTTCGGATTTTAGTGTATGGCGCTTACCAACAATTTTGAGTTCACAATGAAGAGCGTCATGATAAGACTGGACGGCATTTTCGGTTATAATTGTTGTACATGATCCGCCAAGGAAAACAATAAATCCAAAAAGTGATTGTTGCAAGTTCTTTGAGCGTTGAACTGGGTCAAACTGTACTCATTCATTATATAAACACAACGTTCCGACAGGTGTTCATTCCAGGATATTGGCCGCATTTTGGAAAATGGACCATTCGATGTCACAGCCATTGAAATCACCGCAGAGAAATATGCAATCCCTGTCGTTGTTTCGAGTTCTTCGGGACGATGTCTTCATGCTTTCGGTGCATGAGGGCGCTCATGCACTTGAGGCGATCTGGTAAATGCTATCGACATCTCACAAGCAACAACTCTATATTGTTCCTTCAAAAACAAGGGGCGGAATATGTAGAACTCGTTCATAAAGTCATTGGAGTCGGGCTAGAAACACTGTGAGAAGTCAATAAAAAGTCGCACCAGTAGGTGTCAGTAAAGTTAAGCTTACTGGGTGGAGTAATGGCCCTTTTGGAGAGAGTTGACAATATTTTTTTTCTTAAATTACAAGGGCTGGGTAAATCTACGACTAGTGCTTCTACTCTATCTATCCAATTTACAAATACTTTATTAATATTAATGAGTTTGAAGATAGAAATAGTTGGCAATACGTAAGGCAATCTACTGAAAGCAATGTAAAGTTGTGACGCAATTAATCACCCTTGAGAAAACTAAATATTTTTTATCTGTTTTACAAGACAAACATCAAAATGACCTAAGGGCTCTTTCACTGTTGTCCTTCCCAGATCCTGTCAACCTGTTACCGGTCCATAAATTTCCACATGACGCCGCTCAACGAATCTCCTGCTTCTTCGCTGCAAAAATTGCAAATATTCGTAAAGACCTACAATAACAGCTTTCAGAGAAACCTCTTACTGACATCAAGCCACACCCAGCCTTGCCTGATAATACACTTACATTCTTTAAACGACATCGAATGAACAATGTATGCGTTTCGAAGATTAGCATATAACTACTATCTAATCGTTACATAAGAGAATTCCTTTGATTGACGCTTGTGTCACCAGGTGTTGAATGCGAATATATTGATGTAAAGGTCTTTTGTCTTCAGTCTCAATCGAAACTCCACGATGTGCAAACAAGTATTTTTTGTGTGTATATTCTCTAAATCTTGTGGTGAAGCTTTGCAGGTCTTGTAAGTCCGCTGCCTTTTGACAATACCTTGTAAAGGCGAATTATGTAATAAACGTGGTGAGTTTTTCGAGGGTACACAGTAAGCTCGCGGCGTGTGACGACCACCGCATACCGCATATTATCTGTACTGTGTGTCAGTTAGTTATCATTTCTCGAAATTCAGTATAGATTACGTCGGTTTCGAGTTGTATGGAAATACACGATTTTTTCGTGCATTCACCGCACGAGGGCACTCATGCACTTGAACCGATCAGGGAAAATGCTACGATTTCTCAAAAGCAACGAATATTGTTTCTTCAAAAACAGAAAGAGCGAAATTAGTAGAACTCGCTCAAAAAGTCATTGATTTCGGAATAGAAACACTGTGAGGAGACAGTTTGTTGATTGACAGGGTGAGAAGCAGAAGTGTGAGCGTAGTCGGTGTTAAAACGTCGCACTTGCAGATGTCAGTAAAGTTACTAGGTCTAGCAATACCCCTTGTTGAGAGAGGTTGACAATACCTTATTTTCTGGACAACTCGAAATCGACGTATTACTTCTTAAATTACAAGGGCTGCGTAAGTCTAAGACTCGTTCTTCCAAAGTATCTATGCAAAATTTATAAATACTTCAACATTGATGACATCGAAGACAGGCAAAGTTGGCGATAAAGTTGTTTTTTCCACGGAAAGCAATGTAAAGTTGTGATACATTTAATCACCCTTGAGAAGACTGAATATTTGACATCTATTGTTGATACGAAAGTCATTGCGTATTGTTAACTCTTTCCTCCAAAGATCCCGTCAACCTCTGTTGCCGGTCCATAAATTTCCACATGACCACCGCTCAAAGATTCTCCTGCTTCTTCACTGAAAAAATTGCAAATATTCGTAAAGACCTACAATAACAGCTTTCTTTGCTGACATCCAGCCACATCAAGCCTTGCCTGATAATACACTAACATTCTTTAAACGAAATTGAATAGGTCCGTTTCGAGTTGTATGGAAATACACGATTTTTCCGTGCATTCACCGCATGAGGGCGCTCATGCACTTGAACCTATCAGAAACATACTATCGATTTCTCAAAAGCAACGAATATTGTTTCTTTGAAAAAAGAAAGGGCAAAATTAGTAGAAATAACTCAGAAAGTCATTGATTTCGAAATAGAAACACTGTGAGGAGACAGTTTGTTGGTTGACAGGGTGAGAAGCAGAACTGTGAGCGTCGTCTGCGTTAAAAAGTCGCACCAGTAGGTGTCAGCAAAGTTAAGCTAACTAGGTGGAATAATGGCCCTTTGGGAGAGAGTATATTTTTTTCTTAAATTACAAGATCTGGGTAAATCTATGACTAGTGCTTCTACTCTATCTATCCAATTTACAAATACTTTAATACTGATGAATTTGAAGATAGACAAAGTTGGCAATACGTAAGGCAATCTATTGAAAGCAATGTAAAGTTGTCACGCAATTAATCAAACTTAAGAAAACTAAATATTTTTCATCTGTTTTACAAGACAAACATCAAAATGACCTAAGGGCTCTTTTACTGTTATAACTCTTTCCTTCCCAGATCCCGTCAACCGCTGTTACCGGTCCATAAATTTCCACATGACCCCAACTCAATGATTCTCCTGCTTCTTCGATGAGAAAAAATTGCAAATATTCGTAAAGACCTACATTAACAGTTTTCGGAGAAGCCTCTTACTGACATCCAGACACATCCAGCCTTCCCTGATAATACACTTACATTCTTTAAACTACATTGAAAACGTCGGTCTCGACTTGTATGGCAATACACGATTTTTTCGTGCATTCACCGCACGAGGGCGCTCATTCAGTTGAACCGATCAGGAAAATGGTATCGATTTCTCAAAAGCAACGCATATTGTTGCTTCAAAATCAGAGAGGACAGAATTAGTAGAACTCGCTCAGAAAGTCATTAATCTCTGAATAGAAACACTGTGAGGAGACAGTTTGTTGGTTGACAGGGTGAGAAGCAGAACTGTGAGCGTAGTCGGTGTTAAAACGTCGCACTTGCAGATGCCAGTAAAGTTACTAAGTCTAGCATAGCCCTTGTTGAGAGAGGCTGACAATCCTTATTTTCCGGACAACTCGAAATCGACGTATTACATTTTAAATTACAAGGGCTGGGTAAGTCTCGTGGCTACTAAAGTATCTATTCAAAATTGCAAATATTTTAATATCGATGAGTTCGAAGACAGGCAAAGTTAGCGAAAAAGTTTGGTTTTTTTGTAAAGTTGTGATACATTTAATCACCCTTGAGAAGATTGAATATTTTACATCTGTTGTTTAAGACAAACAAAAAATGACCGAAGAGCTCTTTAATTGTTGTTAACTCTTTCCTTCACAGATCCCGTCAACCTCGGTTACCAGTCCACAAATTTCCACGTGACCCCGCTCAACGATTCTCCTGCTTCTTCGCTGAGAAATTTGCAGATATTCGCAGAGAAATCCAACGACAGCTTTCTGAGAAGCCTCTAACTGACATCCAGCCAGGCCAAACTTTGCTTGATAATACTCTTACCTTCTTCAAACCTAACAAGGTGAAAGAAATAGAAAACATTATTAGTAAATCCTGCTTCCTTGACGATGTACAGGCAAGTATTCTCAAAAAATATATTTACTGATTATGCTTTCGATTATTTCCTGTATTGTGAACCTATCCCTCGCGGATCAAGAATATAGCAAGATCTAGAAAATTGTACTCCATAACCCTTTTACGGGCCGTTTCCTTTTGTTTAACACTGGAACAAGTGGAGTCATCTACTCCACTTCCCAAGAACAATTGAACTTGTTCAATGATAAACATTTTACATGAGAATAACAAATGAAACTCATCATCTATTTCGTTGCTGTCACATCCGAGATAAATTCTATCTTTCAAAGGTAATTTTGGCTTACTTTTACTGCCCAAGTCAATATTTAAACTAGATCACTCAATATAAATTTCGAAAAAGCTCTGCGAAGAGTACAATTTGACAAATCGTTTTGGTGTTTTTCAAAACAAAATCAGTATTGAAAGTTGTTTGCAATTTGCTACCACCTCAATTTTTCCTTGTCTTACTTGACATATTCTCTCTCCAAGTATTCAAATACTCGCTTGATATCTTCCTTTTATTTTCTTGTTTAACTTGGCGTATGGTGTCACGAGTCACTTGCTACGTCATCATTGCTGCAAACAATTGAACGCGCACTCTACGACGCGCGCGTCCACTGTACGGGACCGTGCTCATGGTAAAAATTACACCGTGGTTTTGATGGAAACCTATCTTCATATAACTTATTGTCCGAGCTTTTAGCATGGAAGCGAACGTTGTTAGTGATGATTGAATGATAATTATATTATCTTCTAGTTGTAAGTTTTAAATGTTTGAATGTCGATATATTTACAATAATAATCCCAACAAAATAATTTGAAAAGGACATATTTCTCATCAAATTGTGATTTTTCCCATTTCACACATGGGAAGGGGTGATGTTAAGCGATGTAGCATTGTAAATAGGTTGGTGACCCCATATTTCATTTATTATTCAATGTGGTTCACATGTAAATAAACAAGTGCAACATTTCAAGAAAGGAACTGAAAGTAAATATATCGGTTTGGGCAACGTACTGCAGATTCATAATTTCTGTCATTCGAATATGATAAAGTGGGGTATATTTCAAATCCTTCTAGCTACCTAATTAATCTGGTGTCATATTAATTTTTTTGTCATAATCTCATCCTCACATATAAGTCTTACAGTTGGAGAAAAATAACGAAAAAGTTTGGTAAATATTAGTGGCTCGATCACTCTTAAGGAGTTGAAGACATTCATATAATTATAACTTCCCAAAATACAAAGAATAAAATTTGCCCGAGGCGAATTTATATCTCTCTTTTCTTGAAGCGCCTGTTTCAGAATATGATCTCCTGGCAAACTATTTAACCTACCCCAAAACAACAGACATATAAGATTGATCTTTAATGGGAATCTGTCAAATTCTGCTCTTATCCCTTCAATTGGGGTACATTAACTCACTCCCAAGATAAATCTGTAATAAGACTTACACAGACTTCAAGACAATTATCAGTACTTGTAAATTCTGTTGCCCAAATTTCTGAAGCATAAGATAGAATTGGGACGATTAACGTATCAAAGACTTTCAAACAAAGCTTTGGACTCAACATCTTTTGATGTTGAATATATCTTTCATTGCTTTATAAATTGTAAGCTGAGTAAACTGATTCTGATTGGGTTTTCCGTTTGGTAAAAAAATATACATACATATAAATACTGATTTACAGTTTCAATAGCAATATTCTCATAATAAAATGACTTATTCTTTATAGAACGGTTACCTTTATTGAAAACCATTGTTTTTTAAACACCCATTTAACAGTATCGTGGCAGGACCGTCACAAAGTGGAAACAATTTCTTTGTAAAGAGGTTACTCAGCTCATCAAGGGCAATGTTTAAACCACCACCGAAGAAACTTGTCTGCTGTTATGGGGCTTTTCAACTGGTGTCACAGGCATCAGATGTGGAGTTTGTTGAAGGGCTCCCAAGTAATTTAAAAGACTTGCTGATCCATCAACTCCTAATCTAATTATTCTGGCCGACTTGCTTTCCAAATGTGTGAATAATAGCGAGATTACAATCATGATCATACGCGGAACGCATCATCTGAACTCTTCTGCAGCCTTGTTTCTGATACAGAATTTATTTCAGATTGGTCTTGCAATGCAAACTATCAGTTTGAACTCTCACTACATTGTGGTGATTAAAAACCAGAGGGAAAGCGCACAAATTACACATCTGGCAAAATAGATTTGCCCTGGTCAAGTAAATATTTTGCGTGAGGCCTATTAAGATGCGACTTTCAAACCCTTTACTAAGATAGACATGTAAGCTTATCGTATTTGATTTAAAGCCCAAGGACCAAGGAGGATTACTGACTCAGAACATGCATATTTCAGGGGGAGACGACTTTCGTGTATCAAAGGAGATAAAAGAACTGGTCTGACCAAACTAACTGTCATTCCAACCATGTCAACCCCTATGAGAAGGCACACTGATTGTTTACGCGTTATTGCAACTTGCAAGGATTAGCAGCATAGAGGTATTTTAAGCAGTGCCAGTGAGGAGCTATGGTATTGTATTTGTGAATGTTGTAAGAACGTGTTAAGTGGTAACATTAACATTTCACCAAACCACAAAAAATAAGCTTTAACATCAAAAATAAGCCATTCAGTTACTATAGCTGATAATTAAGAAGGCATCTCTGGAGAAAAAGAGATTGACTCTAGTACGGTACAACACGGTGGTTTTCTTTCTAATGTCACCGGGACCTATCCTACGTGTTCTGTTTAGCCTGATTTAAGTAAGTCGCATAATTAACAAGTCTGAACCTGATTATTGACTTTCATGCAGAATTAACGTCAAGGTCAATAGCCTCTGTAGCAACACTTATGCTGCATGCGCAGGGGCCCTCCAGGAAAAGCAACGGAGTGGTACATCTCCACAATCAGAAACGATTTATGCAGTTGATTCCAAAATGAAACACATTTTTCAACGCACCGACTTATCCGAGGGCCAGAAAATAAGTCTTTACACAAAAATCCTTCAGCGTTTCCTAACACTCAGTGGTTAACAGAGATGGAGACGAGTGTCAGTATTCAAGTAATTAACGGAGATGATGTTAAACTTGAGAGTCTACTTGGGAGATGTCTGATAACGATGACATGACAGACCCACATCAGAGAGTGTCTGAAAGCGTCATTAGCATTGTACCTCATGAAGGGACGGGCCAAATAATTACTGGACAGAATGAAATAACACCCTGATGATATCAGTTGGTCGGATTATGGAGAAATTTCCTTCTGAGGAGAAGTAATCCAGACCAGTAATCCCATAGATTTGCTTTAGGAGTTGGAAAAAGTAGAGATAAACATAATCCAGTTGGCTGGCAACAGCTCACACGCACGCTCGCAAGGGTTGACTCACATCAGAGGACATAAAGATAAAACTAATCTGACGACACCGTCAACATTATTACCGCTGTTACCAAGAAGTTCTTCACCATTCAAAATGGAAGACAACGAGGATGAAACTTTATCAAGAAAAAAAAAAGAATTTTGTTAACACCTCTCAGAAAGACAAAAGCAACTACGAAGTGTTTCACATGGGACAAGTACTCAATGACTGAATGTCTTAGGCCAAAAAAAAAAAAAGAAATGTTTCTGGTCAGGCCCTTCTTTAAAAAATGGTGCGGCGACGCGGATTTTTTTTTCCCCCCTCTCCTCCTCAAGGGAGGGAGGAGGGTCAGTTAGAGTGCCAAAGCGTAGCAGCTAATTTGCATAATGATTTGCATATCATTAATTTATATTTGCATATGGATGTAAGCTTGCACATGCATCCACACATACATGGACACTCACAACAAAATGCAATGGTAACACACAAGTGTGCAGTTTGGACATCGTGGAAACTCTTTATTACACTTAAATAAATCATCACAGTATTGTAATTACAATTGCAATTAAAACAGAAGATTCAGATTGAAACTTTGAGAGCAAGAAATGGTTCGTCTGATTGGAGTTTCATTAATACATATATTGCTAATAAATTGTCAAAACTTGCCAACAAAGAGGAAAATTCACAAGTTCAAGCTTTACACAATTCAAATGTAATTGAGTTTTAATAATTTTTCATCACAGGGATAGCTTTCAACCAGCGCCCCCCCCCCCCGCATAACTTCTATTGCCACTGCACTGAACATCGTCGTTCGATTCTTGATTTTAAAAATACCACCAAGATGATCACATGGAGGTAGTAGCTACCTCCATGATGATCACAAGACATGAATTAAGTACGACAAGAATCCCTCGAAAATCAGGTGTAAAATCTTTCAGAGAACGTGTCAGAGTGGAACACACGCGAAGCCAGGATCAATATCAACACGTTATATAAACCCGTCAACCAACATGGCCGCCGCCATATTGAAATTTATGCAATGTGAACTCGATCGCGATCGTGATCGTACTCGGACAAAACTCATCGTTGTACAATCATAATCAACCTCACCAGTCAACTCTTGTTTCTTTTGTGGTCCATTTCGTTGATCAAAGCATGGGAATGTGATCAAAGGCCCTGCTAATGCTACACCGCCTACCTCTGTGAACACTTGTCCGCGATGTATACTGAGTATTAAAGGTCTTTGTTGGTCGTAATAGTCGTTCTGGAATGACAATTTGTGAACAACCCAGCCGATTCTTCTATTGTTTTAAAGTTCCTCTCAACACTTCCGGACAACTTATCTGATGCATACCATACTTCACACCTTCCACTCTTTCACCAGGTTGAAAGTTGCAGTGAGCGCTAATGTGTAGATAATGCATGCATCAGCTGGTAGCTACGCAGAGCGTGTGAACTAAAGGATGGCGGGAGAATCAAAGCGTACGGGGAGAGGCGAAAGCGTAGCGGGACCGCTATGGCCTGGGGAGAAAACTGAGTTTTACAGTTTTATCAATATAGTAACATTTAAACTGTTCATGCAGTCACTGATCATGTGCCCCAAAGAATTTTCTCTTTCTCTTCAGCCGTTTTGGTTTGGTGTTATAGTAATCAGTATGTAGTTTGCCACAGCTACAGCCGCCTCTGCGACCTACCCTACCTGCGATCTACTCTTCCCCTCATGAATAATTAATTAGATTTATGCAAATATTGCTACTTATGCCTGACAGCGAATTCTATTCAGACTACACTGACAAACGGAGTGTGGTAAATACGAAAATGTAATGGGAGAAAGGTGGTTTTTACGATCACGCAATCACAGAGAGGTTATGCTTACGGATGTGATGAAATTCTTGTCCATGTTTAGTAACCTTTCCAATGTTGTGAAGGAGAAGAATTATATTATTTTACTCCGTATGCACATATCACCGCGCATCATTATGATTTGATCATTGACAGTCCTCGCATGTGAGTCGTTGACGGGTCAAGTCGTAGAGAGATAAAATTCGTCTAATTACCTCCATCCATGGCCAAGCTGAATATCGTTTTATGCAGGATGAAACTTTTTTGGGTTAAACCCCCTCACCACAAAACCCTCCCCCGCCCCAAACTTAAAGAATTCGGATTTTTATCTTTTGACGTGGTCTCCGAGGGAAGTGTTGAGGTTGCCACGCTCAAGCTATACCTGCGAACTACACTTCCCCGGCGACCATTGACACTGGCTGCACTGAATAGCTGTGACGCCTGTAACTCCTATGTGGGGAGGTTTTTGGCATCGATAGCCAACCCCTAATTATTGTTTTAGAATGGCTTAATATTAACTGGAGTCTATAAATTGAACGAAATCAGCAAAATGTAGTCTATAAATTGAACGAAATCAGCAAAATGTATTTGGGAAGCGTAGATCGCAAGGGAAGTATAGATCGCAGAGGTATCGGCGAGGTAAACTTCCTGCGACCAACACTGCATGGCTTCTCCGT